>NC_056745.1:1433332054-1433632054 GCF_019279795.1 Protopterus annectens | reverse complement strand
TTATTTTTTACAACTTTACATATTCGATTTACTGAAATGTCGATCATATGGTCTCGACCATATGACATTCGAGATTTCAGTAATTCAATTATGTAAAGTGCTCCCGGACTGTGACCCAGTCATCAAGCCCTTGGCAGGATATGTCCTAATTAGATTAGGTTACTGCAAAAATGATCTAATGAAGAACATCAGATGTGACGACTGCATTCTGTTGTATAACCAAGCTTTAAATAAACAAATTAAATGACTATGTCAGAAATGAAGTCAGTATTTTATCTAAACACTTTATTTCTGTAGATGCCAAACAAGATGTAATGCAATTGTTTATGTATAAAACAGTTAAAACTCTTAATGCCAGATGGTGCCATTAAGGCACAGAATTTAAATGTATCACTTTAAAAGTATTTTTTTTTATTTTCTATATTATACTTATACTTAGGATCTAACAGAACCCCATCTCAAAGCACCCTGTTTTAATACAAAATTTGCAGATATTTTGTTTTATTTTTAATTACATAAGATAACTTTTTTCTTGTAATTATTTAGTGTCTCAAAGCCAAGATGCTTCTGTTCTTCATAACAAGTTTTGATGTCTCCGCTGGAGAATTATAGACCAGAGCCAAAAATCCAGCAGGAAAAAACAGAGTCCAGAGGCAAAGTCTGTGTGTGTCTATAATCCTTCCTAAAATTAAACTGAGTGTCCTGAAATTCAGCATTATTTAAAATGTGTTAATTTACATTTAGCTCATGTTTACCTTAAAAGTCAAATTAGATAAATCACATTTTCACCTCAGGGTTAAATTCAGCTAGAAGAGAAATTAATGTGTAGTTTAGAAGAAAATCTTCAACTTGACAATAGATCAATGCTTCCTTTCTTACTGTGATAAGATAATCTGAGCTCTTGTCTAAAATATTTTGGCATGAATTTACTTAGACATTTCCTATAATTAGTGCTATCAATACTGCATAACATAAATTTCCTGCTGAATTTCAATGCCTTTCAGTACTATTGGCATTTAACATTACTAGCACATGCAATGAACTGAAGGTAACACAAGCACCGAGATTTGCAAACCTGCACAGAGGTAAATGAAGTACATTTCCTGACAAACAAACTTGCATGATTCAAAAAAGATATTCTCAGTAAAATGTCACGGGTACCTTTATCCTCTGAATTTGATTTTGTTTGGTGTAAATAGTGATGAATTGAGCAGTTTGAAATGTACTGAACAACAGCAGATATTTCTGAACACAGAAAGTGTGCCCTGTTGCCCGCAGGGCTTCCAACTATTTAAATGCCCAAAGTCAGACAAGCAAGTATGACATTTTGCAAGACAGACCACTTCCTACACAAGAGCAAAAGACTAGACTCTACCTTTTTTTGCCAAAATAAAAGCTTACTTGTGTAGGATTTTAATTGTTTCTTTTGTTCCATATCATATTAGGGTGTTTAATTGCTTTATTTAACTTTTAGAAGAAACCAGGGGTGTTTCCATTCAAGCTCAGTATACTCAACTGAGTACATTTTTTTCTGAGCATCCCTCCAAAACGTTATAGCTCAAAGAGAATAGAATGCTTAGAACTGTCTAAACTAGTGTCGACTATACAAAGCTATACAAAACATGCATATCTGAAAGGAACGCATATAAAACTAGCTTTTGTGTGGTTTCAAGTGGCAACAGTTGACAACAATGTGTTCCTTTCCGAAGTATATAAGGAACACATTTTTGAGGGTTAAGTGCATTTTTAAATGGTTTGTGCATGTTGGGGGCAACCACATGAAGTGTGAGAAAAAAAAAGAATGTGCATAATCGCCACACGTAGTAGAAGTGAAACATATGCAAGGAAGTGCAAAGGACAATAAATGTTGCAGTACAGTATAAGCTCCTTCGCACTTGCTTACCGAAGTTTCACTTCTACTGTGTGTGGTAACCACGCATATTCTTTTTTTTCTGGAATCAAATCATACATGCACACACCTCCCACTACATACCCAGCTGATTCAGTTGCAGATAGCAGATATTACTATTCACAGTGCTAGAACTGCAGCATTAGGGCAGATGATTCTAGCTGTATCCTTAATATTTGCTGGAGAACTCCGCTGGTGGTTTCCTGCCTTGCCCCCACCTGTGCCTCCTGCCCCCTCCTTGATGCCTCCCCATCTAGTAGCAGCCTCAGAGTATGTAAAGCACCAGCACATGCCTTGCCCATTTCTGCAGGCATATTAACATTAGCATTGTGCTGTTGGCAGACTGAGGTTCCTGGGGTGATTCTACAACTCACTGCTATGGGCAAGTGGTGTCCAACTACCTGAAAAAGCCCTGCTTCTTTGGAGTCCTTTTCAATGTCTTCTCCACTAAACCAAAGAGATACGGGCTGTTATGTACATAACTGTTCAATATTTTTGAGATGCTGTGATTGGCTGTCTATGCTAGATGTATATTTCTCCACAAAATACAGTGAAACTGTGTAATAATCTTTATTTGCTCTTCGGCTGAAATCATAATCTACATGAGAGGAGATGGGCATGTTATCTGTTAATCATGTTTTTTATATGTGGGTAGGATGCTTGATAGAGTAGTTTCTCTAAGGTAGCGTAATCTTTTACACAGAAATGGCAGTATATAAATCATTCACGTAGACCGACAAAAAGGGGCCTTTGTGCCCAGATGGACTTCCCTGGTCAACAAATTTAAAACAAATAAATAATTGTTAGGCCAGTTGTGAAGCCTGACCTTGTGACTAGTTTATCAGAATTGTGGGTAATTGCTGGTGTCAGGCAGTTTTACAAATGCCTCTTTATCAAACAATGACTTTCAACTGGCTGGTTCAAAATGTAAAAGGAGACTGAGATCACCCTAATGGGGGATTTCTCAGGGCCCTTGTTGTGTAGTGGCTCTGTTTCACTCTACATAACTTGTGTTACTTACAAGAGTAACAGTTGTGCAGAGAGCACACATGCATCCATCCATCCTCAACCCTTTTTTCCCATTTTGCACATGAGGTCTAGGTGTCAATTCAACAGTGACAATCATCTCGAGCCAAGATTTACATCACCGGGTGGCTAGCCCTGCCATGGTAGTTTATCCATACCACTCACTCACACCTATGGCCAATTTAGAGTGTCCAATCCACCTACTGCATATTTTTGGAGTGTGGGAGAAAACCAAAGCACCTGTAGGAAACCCACACCACAGCAGGGCGGACGTGCAGACTCCTCACAGAAGGTACCCAGCCAAGAATTGAACCAGAAAACCTTTTGTTGTGAGGTGACAACATTAACCACTGCACTGCCACAGCTGCCAAGTTTATGCA
This sequence comes from Protopterus annectens, assembly GCF_019279795.1. NCBI lineage: Eukaryota > Metazoa > Chordata > Ceratodontiformes > Protopteridae > Protopterus > Protopterus annectens. The sequence goes on along the minus strand of NC_056745.1, from coordinate 1,433,628,739 downwards.
GTAAAAGTGAGTAGACAAGGTAAGAAACAAGCCAGTCAAATGAACTTTGATTCCCTTCTTTTGTGATCATAGTAGCATTTAATGACTTGTCTTACATGAAAGGCTATAATTATGAAGTTTATTTTCTTAGTGAGAAAGCAGGACCACAGATTCATCTTCATACATGTATAAGAAATGAATCGATGATATGTTTTACTTTAAACAAAAGTTTAGACTGAAAAAGAAAGTATTTGAATTAACTCGCTGTAAAAATCCCATTTACACACATTTTATATGGGCTTGCTTTATAACTGCCTAACAGTTAATAATCATTGTGTCAGCCATCAGTTTAGAGACTTTACATCAATATATGCTGTATTATTAATGAAGCAGTAAAATAAAGAGCAATTAAAAAACTCCTAAGAAGTGCATTTATGTTACAGTTTTGCAGGACTCACTGAAAACCATACAGCACCAGTTTGACACTGAAACTCCCACTCACTCTTTCTTGTTCACCAAACACTAGCTTCTGTTTAGCATTACCTGGTCAAAAGGTATGATTTAGCTTACCACCTGTTTTATTAAGTTGTGGCTTTACAAAATATACAACAGCAACGAAAGTAATCATGTTTCATATATGTTCGAGATGCTTTTAATTCTGAACAATTACTTCAGAAATTTCAACTTTGGCAAATTAAAACTTAGTGTATCTTTAGCCGAGTTCAGAATGTTATACAAAAGGGAAATCTATTAAATATAGGGACACGTGCATTTCTGTTATGAAGAAAATGTGCATATATAACTAAATAGCAGATTGTAAATTAAATGATAAATGCTTTGAAAGTCTACAAAAACAGCACCTACAACACACCTGGCTCTGCTCTTGCTGTTCACCTGGTTAATACCTACCAAAGTAACTTATTAAGCTATTGTACCTCCGACAAAACCATGCCACCCCCCCCCAACTCATCACATGTTGGAACCCATCATCGTGATGATGTACTTAGTACAATTTCACATTTTCTCTCCGACTGGGCACAAACGATGCTTCTCTATTTCTCTCCTCTCTGCTTCTAATTTATTTTCTCTCCCTCTCTCATTTTTACCTCCACTTTGTAACTGCAAATCTAAATGCAAATGTAAATGAGTGCTTTTTTCCAGTTGTTTTACTGTTTTTCTTTCTGCACATAGCATTTTGTATACAGCTAACTACCACATTTACCTGCACTATATAGTAATCCAAGACATAATACTATCTATAATGTAAAAATGAAATGTAATAAAAATATCAATGAATTGTGAGTATTTGTAACTTAGGAATGCAAATGTGAAGCTTTTCTCCATGGGCCAGCGCTGAAAATGAGCATGTCTATCCCAACTAGACTTTCCCAGTCAACAAATAAATAAATAAATAAATTATTGTTTTTCGCGGGGGGGGGGGATTATGTCCTGTACATCTATACCCCTGCATACTAAATATTGTAACTCTGAACACGTTACCTTGAAGTTACACAAATGTTTGGTTTTGCTGGAAAACTATGTGTCCCCTCTTTATCTGAAGTGGTATGACCTAGGGATTAGTATAATTAATTTATTTTATTTATTTATTTTATTTTACATTTGTTAACTGGGGAAGTCCGACTGAACACAGGTCCATTTTCAATGGAGGTCAGGGGAGAAAAGCTCCACATAACACTAAGAATGAATACAACCAAGAATACAAATAGGCATGCATAAGCAAGCATTAACAATTTCTAGGTAGTTGCAATAGTGAATGATGCATGAAGAAAAGCTTGATTTACCCTTTTTATTTTGTTTTGTTTTTTACTAGAAGGTTACTCTTTCTGTTCAGAACGTTCATTAGTTACACAGGTCTACTGGCTCTGTAAAGGACTTATCATTGGAATAGTTGGATCATGAAGGATTCCTAGCAGTAGTGCAGAGTATGGATTAACCTGGGGAGTAGCATGAGCAAAGCCAGTTATTTAAATAATGTGTTTTGAGGAGTTTTTTTTAAATTGGAGATGGGAGGTGATAGAACTTAACTGGATTGTGAGTGAGTTCCAGATGTTAGCAATGGAGCAGGCAAAGAGAGATTTCCCAGCTTCATTTTTATGGTTGATGACACTGATTAGGTTTTTATTATTGGATCTTAAGGCTCTAGTGGTGGTACAGTGATGAATTAAGTGCTGAAGGGTTGGGTTTTTTCCTGGACGGTAGTAGAGCTTATGAGCTATTAAGAGTTGGTTTAGTAGGAGTAGCTGAGGTAGCCCAAGCCAGTTTACTTGCTTGAGGGTAAGGCAGTGATGGGATCTATGAGTGGCATCTGTGGCAAACTTGGCAATCTTGTTGTAACAAGATTCCATTTTATTTAGTTTGCTGTGGTGAAGGTTGGTAAAGATAGAGGAGGCATAAAGGAGAATAGATAGGTGGTGAGTCCTTGCAATAGTGGCTTTGGTATGTGTGGTGACGAACTGTTTGTTCCCATAAAGGAGTCCAAGTTTTTTGTTAACTTTCTTTATAGTCTGGGCTATGTGTATGTTGAATATCAGATTATTGTCAATTTCAACACCTAGCAGTTTAGTGTGTGTGGTTGAGTTGATCTTTATGTTGTCTTTAGATGTAATGTTAATGTCGTTGTTTAGAGGGTGAGATTTTCCAGCACTGAAGAGAATGAGTTTTGTCTTTTTGGGATTAAGAATAAGTTTGATGTTAGTGAACCATGATTCAGCAAGGGTAAAGTTGTTTTAAGTTATGGTTTGAAGCTCATTTAGGGTGCGGGCCACACATATAATGGTAGTGTCATCTGCATATCGCACCACTAAGGCTGAGGGAGAGTCTGAGGCAGTCTGATTAGTAAAAAGTGAGAACAGCAAAGGACTGAGGATAGACCCTTGCGGGATGCCTACGACTACTGGTAGTAGCAGGGACAGTTGGCCTTGCCATAAGACAGCTTATTGATGGTCTTATAAATAGTTACTGAACCATGATATGGTGGAGAAGCTTATGTTAATGGTAGATAGAGTCTATAGGAGTATAGTATGGTTAACCATATCAAAGGCTTTGGATAAGTCTAAAAATATGAAGGATACAAATAGTCCTTTGTTTCTGTGATGATTGACGAAGTTAGTGAAAGAAAGTAGTGCTGTGGTGGTGCTATGGGAAGGTCTAAAGCCATCCTGAGATTCAGATAGTAGGTAATTTTGTAGAAGGAACTGCATGAGTTAACAATGAACAACTCTTTCCAATATTTTTGATAGAGGAGATAGAATAGTGATGGGACAATAGTTGGTTAGCTCAAGGGATTTGCCTCCTTTGTGCAGTTGTAAAATATGTGATATTTTCCATGAATGGGGTACTTTACATTCTGATATTGACCTATTTATTAGGATGGACACTGGGTAGACTATTGCTTCAGAAGTCATCTGAAGTAAGTCTGCGGGCAGATTATGAGCTGCCAATGTGGTTGGTTTAAGTTTTTTGAGGAGTTTAGCAATTGTTTTTGTAGAGACTGGGTGCAGGGAAAAGCTGGAGGGGTAGTTTTGCGTGTTGGGATGGGTTGGGATGTCTATTGAACTGGGGGTACAAGTACTATTTTGGGTGTTGGCAAGGGTTTGGACTGTTTCTGTAAAAATGTATTAAATTGGGTGGGAGTGTTTTCATGGTTATTTGGTAGTATAGGGGATGGAGTAGTGGATCTTCCTAGGTGCAGTAAAGTATTTATTGTGGCCTAAAATTTATGTGGGTTATGAGCATATTTTTCTTGTATGGATTTGTAGTAATTAAATTTGTCAAGTTTGATTTGTTTTTTGGCTTTGTTCCGGAGTTCTTGATAAAATGTCATGGGTACCTTTATCCTCTGAATTTGACAAATTTTGTTTGGTGTAAATAGTGATGAATTGAGCAGTTTGAAATGTACTGAACAACAGCAGATATTTCTGAACACAGAAAGTGTGCCCTGTTGCCCGCAGGGCTTCCAACTATTTAAATGCCCAAAGTCAGACAAGCAAGTATGACATTTTGCAAGACAGACCACTTCCTACACAAGAGCAAAAGACTAGACTCTACCTTTTTTTGCCAAAATAAAAGCTTACTTGTGTAGGATTTTAATTGTTTCTTTTGTTCCATATCATATTAGGGTGTTTAATTGCTTTATTTAACTTTTAGAAGAAACCAGGGGTGTTTCTATTCAAGCTCAGTATACTCAACTGAGTACATTTTTTTCTGAGCATCCCTCCAAAACGTTATAGCTCAAAGAGAATAGAATGCTTAGAACTGTCTAAACTAGTGTCGACTATACAAAGCTATACAAAACATGCATATCTGAAAGGAACGCATATAAAACTAGCTTTTGTGTGGTTTCAAGTGGCAACAGTTGACAACAATGTGTTCCTTTCCGAAGTATATAAGGAACAAATTTTTGAGGGTTAAGTGCATTTTTAAATGGTTTGTGCATGTTGGGGGCAACCGCATGAAGTGTGAGAAAAAAAAGAATGTGCATAATCGCCACACGTAGTAGAAGTGAAATATATGCAAGGAAGTGCAAAGGACAATAAATGTTGCAGTACAGTATAAGCTCCTTCGCACTTGCTTACCGAAGTTTCACTTCTACTGTGTGTGGTAACCACGCATATTCTTTTTTTTCTGGAATCAAATCATACATGCACACACCTCCCACTACATACCCAGCTGATTCAGTTGCAGATAGCAGATATTACTATTCACAGTGCTAGAACTGCAGCATTAGGGCAGATGATTCTAGCTGTATCCTTAATATTTGCTGGAGAACTCCGCTGGTGGTTTCCTGCCTTGCCCCCACCTGTGCCTCCTGCCCCCTCCTTGATGCCTCCCCATCTAGTAGCAGCCTCAGAGTATGTAAAGCACCAGCACATGCCTTGCCCATTTCTGCAGGCATATTAACGTTAGCATTGTGCTGTTGGCAGACTGAGGTTCCTGGGGTGATTCTACAACTCACTGCTATGGGCAAGTGGTGTCCAACTACCTGAAAAAGCCCTGCTTCTTTGGAGTCCTTCTCAATGTCTTCTCCACTAAACCAAAGAGATACGGGCTGTTATGTACATAACTGTTCAATATTTTTGAGATGCTGTGATTGGCTGTCTATGCTAGATGTATATTTCTCCACAAAATACAGTGAAACTGTGTAATAATCTTTATTTGCTCTTCGGCTGAAATCATAATCTACATGAGAGGAGATGGGCATGTTATCTGTTAATCATGTTTTTTATATGTGGGTAGAATGCTTGATAGAGTAGTTTCTCTAAGGTAGCGTAATCTTTTACACAGAAATGGCAGTATATAAATCATTCACGTAGACCGACAAAAAGGGGCCTTTGTGCCCAGATGGACTTCCCTGGTCAACAAATTTAAAACAAATAAATAATTGTTAGGCCAGTTGTGAAGCCTGACCTTGTGACTAGTTTATCAGAATTGTGGGTAATTGCTGGTGTCAGGCAGTTTTACAAATGCCTTATCAAACAATGACTTTCAACTGGCTGGTTCAAAATGTAAAAAGAGACTGAGATCACCCTAATGGGGGATTTCTCAGAGCCCTTGTTGTGTAGTGGCTCTGTTTCACTCTACATAACTTGTGTTACTTACAAGAGTAACAGTTGTGCAGAGAGCACACATGCATCCATCCATCCTCAACCCTTTTTTCCCATTTTGCACATGAGGTCTAGGTGTCAATTCAACAGTGACAATCATCTCGAGCCAAGATTTACATCACCGGGTGGCTAGCCCTGCCATGGTAGTTTATCCATACCACTCACTCACACCTATGGCCAATTTAGAATGTCCAATCCACCTACTGCATATTTTTGGAGTATGGGAGAAAACCAGAGCACCTGTAGGAAACCCACACCACAGCAGGGCGGACGTGCAGACTCCTCACAGAAGGTACCCAGCCAAGAATTGAACCAGAGAACCTTTTGTTGTGAGGTGACAACATTAACCACTGCACTACCACAGCTGCCAAGTTTATGCAGTAAAAGTGAGTAGACAAGGTAAGAAACAAGCCAGTCAAATGCACTTTGATTCCCTTCTTTTGTGATCATAGTAGCATTTAATGACTTGTCTTACATGAAAGGCTATAATTATGAAGTTTATTTTCTTAGTGAGAAAGCAGGACCACAGATTCGTCTTCATACATGTATAAGAAATGAATCGATGATATGTTTTACTTTAAACAAAAGTTTAGACTGAAAAAGAAAGTATTTGAATTAACTCACTGTAAAAATCCCATTTACACACATTTTATATGGGCTTGCTTTATAACTGCCTAACAGTTAATAATCATTGTGTCAGCCATCAGTTTAGAGACTTTACATCAATATATGCTGTATTATTAATGAAGCAGTAAAATAAAGAGCAATTAAAAAACTCCTAAGAAGTGCATTTATGTTACAGTTTTGTAGGACTCACTGAAAACCATACAGCACCAGTTTGACACTGAAACTCCCACTCACTCTTTCTTGTTCACCAAACACTAGCTTCTGTTTAGCATTACCTGGTCAAAAGGTATGATTTAGCTTACCACCTGTTTTATTAAGTTGTGGCTTTACAAAATATACAACAGCAACGAAAGTAATCATGTTTCATATATGTTCGAGATGCTTTTAATTCTGAACAATTACTTCAGAAATTTCAACTTTGGCAAATTAAAACTTAGTGTATCTTTAGCCGAGTTCAGAATGTTATACAAAAGGGAAATCTATTAAATATAGGGACACGTGCATTTCTGTTATGAAGAAAATGTGCGTATATAACTAAATAGCAGATTGTAAATTAAATGATAAATGCTTTGAAAGTCTACAAAAACAGCACCTACAACACACCTGGCTCTGCTCTTGCTGTTCACCTGGTTAATACCTACCAAAGTAACTTATTAAGCTATTGTACCTCCGACAAAACCATGCCACCCCCCTCCCCCAACTCATCACATGTTGGAACCCATCATCGTGATGATGTACTTAGTACAATTTCACATTTTCTCTCCGACTGGGCACAAACGATGCTTCTCTATTTCTCCCCTCTCTGCTTCTAATTTATTTTCTCTCCCTCTCTCATTTTTACCTCCACTTTGTAACTGCAAATCTAAATGCAAATGTAAATGAGTGCTTTTTTCCAGTTGTTTTACTGTTTTTCTTTCTGCACATAGCATTTTGTATACAGCTAACTACCACATTTACCTGCACTATATAGTAATCCAAGACATAATACTATCTATAATGTAAAAATGAAATGTAATAAAAATATCAATGAATTGTGAGTATTTGTAACTTAGGAATGCAAATGTGAAGCTTTTCTCCATGGGCCAGCGCTGAAAATGAGCATGTCTATCCCAACTAGACTTTCCCAGTCAACAAATAAATAAATAAATAAATAAATTATTGTTTTTCGTGGGGGGGGGGATTATGTCCTGTACATCTATACCCCTGCATACTAAATATTGTAACTCTGAACACGTTACCTTGAAGTAACACAAATGTTTGGTTTTGCTGGAAAACTATGTGTCCCCTCTTTATCTGAAGTGGTATGACCTAGGGATTAGTATAATTAATTTATTTTATTTATTTATTTTATTTTACATTTGTTAACTGGGGAAGTCCAACTGAACACAGGTCCATTTTCAATGGAGGTCAGGGGAGAAAAGCTCCACATAACACTAAGAATGAATACAACCAAGAATACAAATAGGCATGCATAAGCAAGCATTAACAATTTCTAGGTAGTTGCAATAGTGAATGATGCATGAAGAAAAGCTTGATTTACCCTTTTTATTTTGTTTTGTTTTTTACTAGAAGGTTACTCTTTCTGTTCAGAACGTTCATTAGTTACACAGGTCTACTGGCTCTGTAAAGGACTTATCATTGGAATAGTTGGATCATGAAGGATTCCTAGCAGTAGTGCAGAGTATGGATTAACCTGGGGAGTAGCATGAGCAAAGCCAGTTATTTAAATAATGTGTTTTGAGGAGTTTTTTTAAATTGGAGATGGGAGGTGATAGAACTTAACTGGATTGGGAGTGAGTTCCAGATGTTAGCAATGGAGCAGGCAAAGAGAGATTTCCCAGCTTCATTTTTATGTTTGATGACACTGATTAGGTTTTTATTATTGGATCTTAAGGCTCTAGTGGTGGTACAGTGATGAATTAAGTGCTGAAGGGTTGGGTTTTTTCCTGGACGGTAGTAGAGCTTATGAGCTATTAAGAGTTGGTTTAGTAGGAGTAGCTGAGGTAGCTCAAGCCAGTTTACTTGCTTAAGGGTAAGGCAGTGATGGGATCTATGAGTGGCATCTGTGGCGAACTTGGCAATCTTGTTGTAACAAGATTCCATTTTATTTAGTTTGCTGTGGCGAAGGTTGGTAAAGATAGAGGAGGCATAAAGGAGAATAGATAGGTGGTGAGTCCTTGCAATAGTGGCTTTGGTATGTGTGGTGACAAACTGTTTGTTCCCATAAAGGAGTCCAAGTTTTTTGTTAACTTTCTTTATAGTCTGGGCTATGTGTATGTCGAATATCAGATTATTGTCAATTTCAACACCTAGCATTTTAGTGTGTGTGGTTGAGTTGATCTTTATGTTGTCTTTAGATGTAATGTTAATGTCGTTGTTTAGAGGGTGAGATTTTCCAGCACTGAAGAGAATGAGTTTTGTCTTTTTGGGATTAAGAATAAGTTTGATGTTAGTGAACCATGATTCAGCAAGGGTAAAGTTGTTTTAAGTTATGGTTTGAAGCTCATTTAGGGTGCGGGCCACACATATAATGGTAGTGTCATCTGCATATTGCACCACTAAGGCTGAGGGAGAGTCTGAGGCGGTCTGATTAGTAAAAAGTGAGAACAGCAAAGGACTGAGGATAGACCCTTGCGGGATGCCTACGACTACTGGTAGTAGCAGGGACAGTTGGCCTTGCCATAAGACAGCTTATTGATGGTCTTATAAATAGTTACTGAACCATGATATGGTGGAGAAGCTTATGTTAATGGTAGATAGAGTCTCCAGGAGTATAGTATGGTTAACCATATCAAAGGCTTTGGATAAGTCTAAAAATATGGAGGATACAAATAGTCCTTTGTTTCTGTGATGATTGACAAAGTTAGTGAAAGAGAGTAGTGCTGTGGTGGTGCTATGGGAAGGTCTAAAGCCATCCTGAGATTCAGATAGTAGGTCATTTTGTAGAAGGAACTGCATGAGTTAACAATGAACAACTCTTTCCAATATTTTTGATAGAGGAGATAGAATAGTGATGGGACAATAGTTGGTTAGCTCAAGGGATTTACCTCCTTTGTGCAGTGGTAAAATATGTGATATTTTCCATGAATGGGGTACTTTACATTCTGATATTGACCTATTTATTAGGATGGACACTGGGTAGACTATTGCTTCAGAAGTCATTTGAAGGAAGTCTGCTGGCAGATTATCAGCTGCCAATGTGGTTGGTTTAAGTTTTTTGAGGAGTTTAGCAATTGTTTTTGTAGAGACTGGGTGCAGGGAAAAGCTGGAGGGGTAGTTTTGCGTGTTGGGATGGGTTGGGATGTCTATTGAACTGGGGGTACAAGTACTATTTTGGGTGTTGGCAAGGGTTTGGACTGTTTCTGTAAAAATGTATTAAATTGGGTGGGAGTGTTTTCATGGTTGTTTGGTAGTATAGGGGATGGAGTAGTGGATCTTCCTAGGTGCAGTAAAGTATTTATTGTGGCCTAAAATTTATGTGGGTTATGAGCATATTTTTCTTGTATGGATTTGTAGTAATTAGATTTGTCAAGTTTGATTTGTTTTTTGGCTTTGTTCCGGAGTTCTTGATAGTGTTCTTTCAAGGTGGTGGTTTTGTTTTTGTGAAACTGTAGCCAGACTTTGTCCCTTTCTTTCATTAATGTTTTGGTATGTATAGTTAGCCATGGGGCATAGTTAGTTTTGATTCTAATGGTTCTAGAGGGTGCGTGATAGTTTAAGATGTTTACAGCAGTAGCGTTGTTGCCTCACAACAAGAGGTTCTCTCGTTCGATTCTCAGCTAGTGTGCAGGGAGTGTCTTCTGTGTGGAGTCTGCATGTCCTCTTTGTGGGTCAAGTGGCATTCCAAAAGAAAAGCATGAATGGGTGTGCCTTCGTTGAAGGTTGGGCGTTGAGCTGGCAACTCGGCATCATAAAAATCTACTGCCAATCATTAGCGGACCGGAGTTCTGCTGTGGTGACCCCTAACCTGGAAAAGCCGAAAGACAACAACAACAAGGAAAGTAGAGTTGAAGTACTCAACAGCTTTGTCTAGAGGTAGTTTTTTTTTGGGGGGGGGGGAGTCCAATTACAGTATTTTAGTGCATTGATTAATTCAGCAGTTCTAAAGGACTTTTTGTTACGTATTACTCTGAGGACGGGATGGTGAATATGGTGGGATCGGTGCCTGATTAGGTAAGTTGCTTAGTGGTCACTCAGACTTTCAGGAAAACAGCCTGACTGCTGTGCAAGACTGGGGTCAGATAGCAAAATCCTGTCTAGGATGGACTGGCAATTGGATGTTTTGTCGATTCTAGCGGGATCGGATATAATTCAGGTGAATCCGTGGAGGTTAATGTAAGTAGTGGGGGTTTGGCTGGTGCAGTCAGCCCAGTAAATATTAAAATTGCCTAATAGTATGGTTTCTTGTGGGAGAGAGATTGACATCCAGTTTAGTAGGCTTTTCAGTATAGTGGTGTTACTGCCTGGTGGGATATAACCCCTGCAATAATTAATTGTTTGTTGGAATTAAGCTTTACTTTTGCAAGAATTAGTTCTACATCTTTGACGTCTTTGGAATTACACTAGAATTGTTCAATTTTCAGGTGATCTTGGAATAGTATTGCTACACCTCCCTCCTTTATCCCAATTCTGTCACTACGTATAATGTTATATCGAGGACGTGTAATTTCATTGCTATGGTTTTTTGGTTTAAGCCAAGTTTCTGTTAGTACAGCAACTTCTGGTTTGTATAGAGCTAGCAGGGCGTGGAGGTCATGGGTTTTGTTAAGTATGCTTCTAGCATTTATGTTCAAAAGGAGGAGAGAGGAGGCAGGCCTTAGGTAAAGAGGATTTGTCTGTTGTAAGTTTGAGATAGTAGACATATTGGGCCCTGGATTAGGGTGAATGTTCCCACAGCAAGTGAGTTTTTGGAGAAGGTATAGATAGAGTTTGGTTAGTTTGTGAAATATTTTAGTTTGTTTTAGGGAATAATGAGGATTGATTTTGCAGGTTGGGTTATTATGTAGGTAGGAATAAAATTGGGAGGAGGTGAGGTCGCAAGGTGATATAGGAAAATTCCTTAGTTTTAAGGGACTGGTTAGGGGTTCTGTCTGCCATGGTGGGGAGGGTGGTGATATATAGTTGTGAGTGGTAGGAGGTAACAATGGACAGCAAGAGGAGTGAGAGGATAGCTAGTGTGTAAGGTATTAGTTTTGGTATCAGGGTGTGATAGGTGTGTGACACGTTTTTAGATGTGCTTAATAATTACAGAGGTTGGTTGTTGAATACTCAAACTCATAAACAGGTACATAGATTACCACAACATAAATACGAAGAGTACAAAATGAGTATTGAACACTAAGTAGACCAGAGACGATCAGATATTTAAAAGTGCACCTCATAAACAGGTACATAGATTACCACATCATAAATACGAAGAGTACAAAATGAGTACTGAACACTAAGAAGGCCAGAGACGATCAGATATTTAAAAGCCCACCTCATAAACAGGTACATAGATTACCACAACATAAATACGAAGAGTACAAAATGAGTATTGAACACTAAGTAGGCCTGAGACGATCAGATATTTAAAAGTGCACCTCATAAACAGGTACATAGATTACCACAACATAAATACGAAGAGTACAAAATGAGTATTGAACACTAAGTAGGCCAGAGACGATCAGATATTTAAAAGTGCACCTCATAAACAGGTACATAGATTACCACAACATAAATACGAAGAGTACAAGAGTAGTGAACACTAAGTAGGGCTGAGACGATCAGATATTTAAAAGTGCACCTCATAAACAGGTACATAGATTACCACAACATAAATACTTAGAGTACAAAATGAGTATTGAACACTAAGTAGGCCAGAGACGATCAGATATTTAAAAGTGCACCTCATAAACAGGTACATAGATTACCACAACATAAATACGAAGAGTACAAAATGAGTACTGAACACTAAGAAGGCCAGAGACGATCAGATATTTAAAAGCCCACCTCATAAACAGGTACATAGATTACCACAACATAAATACGAAGAGTACAAAATGAGTATTGAACACTAAGTAGGCCAGAGACGATCAGATATTTAAAAGTGCACCTCATAAACAGGTACATAGATTACCACAACATAAATACGAAGAGTACAAAATGAGTATTGAACACTAAGTAGGCCAGAGACGATCAGATATTTAAAAGTGCACCTCATAAACAGGTACATAGATTACCACAACATAAATATAAAGAGTACAAAATGAGTATTGAACACTAAGTAGGCCAGAGACGATCAGATATTTAAAAGTGCACCTCATAAACAGGTACATAGATTACCAGATCAGATATTTAAAAGTGCACCTCATAAACAGGTACATAGATTACCACAACATAAATATAAAGAGTACAAAATGAGTATTGAACACTAAGTATGCCAGAGACGATCAGATATTTAAAAGTGCACCTCATAAACAGGTACATAGATTACATAACATAAATACGAAGAGTACAAAATGAGCATTGAACACTAAGTAGGCCAGAGACGATCAGATATTTAAAAGTGCACCTCATAAACAGATACATAGATTACCACAACATAAATACGAAGAATACAAAATGAGTATTGAACACTAAGTAGGCCTGAGACGATCAGATATTTAAAAGTGCACCTCATAAACAGGTACATAGATTACCACAACATAAATACGAAGAATACAAAATGAGTATTGAACACTAAGTAGGACTGAGACGATCAGATATTTAAAAGTGCACCTCATAAACAGGTACATAGATTACCACAACATAAATACAAAGAGTACAAAATGAGTATTGAACACTAAGTAGGCCAGAGACGATCAGATATTTAAAAGTGCACCTCATAAACAGGTACATAGATTACCACAACATAAATACAAAGAGTACAAAATGAGTATTGAACATTAAGTAGGCCAGAGACAATCAGATATTTAAAAGTGCACCTCATAAACAGGTACATAGATTACCACAACATAAATACGAAGAGTACAACAAGAGTAGTGAACACTAAGTAGGGCAGAGACAATCAGATATTTAAAAGTGCACCTCATAAACAGGTACATAGATTACCACCACATAAATACAAAGAGTACAAAATGAGTATTGAACACTAAGTAGACCAGAGACGATCAGATATTTAAAAGTGCACCTCATAAACAGGTACATAGATTACCACAACATAAATACTTAGAGTACAAAATGAGTATTGAACACTAAGTAGGCCAGAGACGATCAGATATTTAAAAGTGCACCTCATAAACAGGTACATAGATTACCACAACATAAATACGAAGAGTACAAAATGAGTACTGAACACTAAGAAGGCCAGAGACGATCAGATATTTAAAAGCCCACCTCATAAACAGGTACGTAGATTACCACAACATAAATACGAAGAGTACAAAATGAGTATTGAACACTAAGTTGGCCAGAGACGATCAGATATTTAAAAGTGCACCTCATAAACAGGTACATAGATTACCACAATATAAATACGAAGAGTACAAAATGAGTATTGAACACTAAGTAGGCCAGAGACGATCAGATATTTAAAAGTGCACCTCATAAACAGGTACATAGATTACATAACATAAATACGAAGAGTACAAAAATAGCATTGAACACTAAGTAGGCCAGAGACGATCAGATATTTAAAAGTGCACCTCATAATCAGGTACATAGATTACCACAACATAAATACGAAGAGTACAAAATGAGTATTGAACACTAAGTAGGCCTGAGACGATCAGATATTTAAAAGTGCACCTCATAAACAGGTACATAGATTACCACAACATAAATACGAAGAGTACAAAATGAGTATTGAACACTAAGTAGGCCTGAGACGATCAGATATTTAAAAGTGCACCTCATAAACAGGTACATAGATTACCACAACATAAATACGAAGAGTACAAAATAAGTATTGAACACTAAGTAGGCCAGAGACGATCAGATATTTAAAAGTGCACCTCATAATCCGGTACATAGATTACCACAACATAAATACGAAGAGTACAAAATGAGTATTGAACACTAAGTAGGCCAGAGATGATCAGATATTTAAAAGTGCACCTCATAAACAGGTACATAGATTACCACAACATAAATACGAAGAGTACAAAATGAGTATTGAACACTAAGTAGGCCAGAGACGATCAGATATTTAAAAGTGCACCTCATAAACAGGTACATAGATTACCACAACATAAATACGAAGAGTACAAAATGAGTATTGAACACTAAGTAGGCCTGAGACGATCAGATATTTAAAAGTGCACCTCATAAACAGGTACATAGATTACCACAACATAAATATGAAGAGTACAAAATGAGTATTGAACACTAAGTAGGCCAGAGACGATCAGATATTTAAAAGTGCACCTCATAAACAGGTACATAGATTACCACAACATAAATACGAAGAGTACAACAAGAGTAGTGAACGCTAAGTAGGCCTGAGACGATCAGATATTTAAAAGTGCACCTCATAAACAGGTACATAGATTACCACAACATAAATACGAAGAGTACAAAATGAGTATTGAACACTAAGTAGGCCTGAGACGATCAGATATTTAAAAGTGCACCTCATAAACAGGTACATAGATTACCACAACATAAATACGAAGAGTACAAAATGAGTATTGAACACTAAGTAGGCCAGAGACGATCAGATATTTAAAAGTGCACCTCATAAACAGGTACATAGATTACCACAACGTAAATACGAAGAGTACAAAATGAGCATTGAACACTAAGTAGGCCAGAGACGATCAGATATTTAAAAGTGCACCTCATAAACAGGTACATAGATTACCACAACATAAATTCGAAGAGTACAAAATGAGTATTGAACACGAAGTAGGCCAGAGACGATCAGATATTTAAAAGTGCTCCTCATAAACAGGTACATAGATTACCACAACATAAATACGAAGAGTACAAAATGAGTA
Organism: Protopterus annectens; assembly: GCF_019279795.1. Classification (NCBI taxonomy): domain Eukaryota; kingdom Metazoa; phylum Chordata; order Ceratodontiformes; family Protopteridae; genus Protopterus; species Protopterus annectens. Next base: position 1,433,613,531 of record NC_056745.1, on the reverse strand, counting down.
TTGAACACTAAGTAGGCCTGAGACGATCAGATATTTAAAAGTGCACCTCATAAACAGGTACATAGATTACCACAACATAAATACGAAGAGTACAAAATGAGTATTGAACACTAAGTAGGCCAGAGACGATCAGATATTTAAAAGTGCACCTCATAAACAGGTACATAGATTACCACAACATAAATACAAAGAGTACAAAATGAGTATTGAACACTAAGTAGGCCTGAGACGATCAGATATTTAAAAGTTCACCTCATAAACAGGTACATAGATTACCACAACATAAATACGAAGAGTACAAAATGTGTATTGAATACTAAGTAGGCCAGAGACGATCAGATATTTAAAAGTGCACCTCATAAACAGGTACATAGATTACCACAACATAAATATGAAGAGTACAAAATGAGTATTGAACACTAAGTAATCCTGAGACGATCAGATATTTAAAAGTGCACCTCATAAACAGGTACATAGATTACCACAACATAAATACAAAGAGTACAAAATGAGTATTGAACACTAAGTAGGCCAGAGACGATCAGATATTTAAAAGTGCACCTCATAAACAGGTACATAGATTACCACAACATAAATACGAAGAGTACAAAATGAGTATTGAACACTAAGTAGGCCAGAGACGATCAGATATTTAGAAGTGCACCTCATAAACAGGTACATAGATTACCACAACATAAATACAAAGAGTACAAAATGAGTATTGAACACTAAGTAGGCCAGAGACGATCACATATTTAAAAGTGCACCTCATAAACAGGTACATAGATTACCACAACATAAATACGAAGAGTACAAAAAGAGTAGTGAGGACAAAAGACAGAGAATGAATCAAAGGTAAGGTAAAATGTAAGAAAGGAGAAGGTACAGAGAAGGATAAGATGTGAGCAGACTATGGGGCCACATCCAGTACAGAACATGAGAAGGAAATGGTAAATAAAGAAAGGAACATAAAGGAAAGATAAAATGCAAGGGGGTGGATAAGCAGAAAAAGGAGAGCGAAGATGCAGTAAAAGGGAAAATTAATTAGTTTGTAAATGAAACTAGCAAAGAACTTGATAACAAGGAGAAAACAGGAGACATGATTACAAGTAGGCATATAAGCTTCGGTGGAACCCCCTGAATAAAATGTACCCAGTTAAATGCAATATAAGCTTATTGCAAGGAAAAGATGGGGAAATTTACCAGCATTAAGACAGAGTAAAATGACAGCAAAAATCAAAACTGCAGAGACAGAGTGATGAAGATGGATTGACATCAATTCCAGCTAAGCAGGAAATTCATAAAGGAGTACAAAGAGGAACTGCAGGACAGGAAGAGGAAGTGAGAGTTAAAAAGAAAGCTGCACAAGGGATATGCAAAGGAGAAACATGAGAGTGATTAATAAGCATTTTTTTAGGACAGAGGCAAAATTAAAGTAAACCTCATAATACATGGAAGGGGGAGAGAGGCAAAGGGAGATGAGCATAACGAATGGAAAGGAAAAAGGCAATAGAATAACATGGAAGGAAAAGGAACTGTAAACTAAGAGGAAGAGAAGGGAAAAGGTGGAGGAGGATGCAGGGACCCTAAAAAAAATCTACTGTCACAGTTATAAACAGACAAGGTGCCCAAAACGTGGGCCACACCGATCAAAGATGGTACATCTCCAAAGTTGGAAGACGCTTGTGCATATTTATATATCATTTGCAGGGATAAAAAGGAGGTTGATTTAATTAAGGAAAGATGAGAGAGTAAGAATTAGAATCAAGAAAAGGACACAGGAGAGGACACTAGGAGGACCCCCAGAGGACACAGGAGAGGACATTGAGAGGACACAGAAGAGGACAGTGAGAGGACACAGGTGATGTCACAGAAGAGGACACTGAAAGGACATAGAAGAGGACACTGAGAGGACACAGAAGAGGACACTGAGAGGACACAGAAGAGGACACTGCCTGAAAGTGAAAACAGAGACAAAATGTCAAGTAACTAAGAAGGGACTAGGAAAAGCATAACGGAATAGGAAGCTTGACACAAGGAATCAAGAGACATATGAAATAAAATTATGGAATTTAAAATGTCTGGAGGCAGGAACAAGAGAGAAAGAATATTGAATTAGTTAAGAAAAACAAAAGCTCAAATAATAACAACAACGCAGGAAACACATGTAAGCAATACAGATCGTCAGAGATTAAGGGAGAGAATACAATCCAGTGGCTGGCTCAGCTGGTAAGAATCAGAAAAGAAGAGGGGTAGGAATACCAAAAAGGAAAGCGTGGATGCTAGAAACAGAGAGATGGATAGAAGGTTGATAAGGTAGGATGGCTGGAATAAAAGAACGACTGAAGGAAAGACAATAATAATAATAGTATATGTACCCCCCAGGAATGAAGATGAAGATATTGAGGAACATGATGATGGCAATAAATAAACTTCAAGAAGTATATAGACAGGGGGCCAGAATATGCCACTATGTACCAAAGAATTAAATAATGCACCAAGAAGTTAAAGAATTACAACTGAAGGAAAGCATTTAAAAGATCATGTGAGGCAGCTGGGATGAGTGATGTATGGAAATTGAAGGAAACAAGGGGTACAGGAGAGGAATACATGTTCTTGTCCCGCAGTCATAATAACTGGGCCAAACTGGACAGAGGGCACATTACAACCAAGCATGCTTATATGGTCAGCAAAGTAAGCACTGGACCTCCCACGTACACTGACTATGCTGTAGTTAGGCTCAGACTTAAAAGGACAGAGGAAGTAAACATGGAGAGACAGTCTAGACTAACTGCAATCCTGCTGTAAAGAAAGAAGGACTGAAAGTAGATTGAAGAAATAATAGAAAAGTGGCTTTTGGGGGGAAGAGTCGCAGAACACAGACAGATGGGAAGCAAAAAAGGAAAATAAGAAAAGAGATACAAACCAGGATAAGAGAAAGAAACAGAAGAGTGATAATGAAAGAACTGGTAAATATGCAGCAAGAGGAAACAAATAGAATAAAGTAATGAAACAGAGAGAAAGAGAGAGATCAAGCAAAAAAAAAAAAAACAGAAGTGGGATGAACAGAGAATATGCAAAAAGAAAATAGCTGTAGAAAAGCAGCAAAGGCATTAGCATTAAGACAGTACCAATTTGGAAAGAGGTGCAAAATAAGGGGGGGCACTAGTATCACTAGGTGTTGAAAAAGCCTTTAAGAGATAGAGGTGGGACTACGTCTTTAATGTAGCAGAGAATGGGACTTACCAGAAAAATGGATAACAATGCTAAGAAAATTACATAAAGGTGCAGTAGTGAAAGTTAAAAATAAGGCTAGACTATCAGCAAAAATGAAGCTTGAGAAGGGTACAAAACAGGGCTGCCCACTATCCTGTTATTATCTGCAATGTATCTGGAGCCATTAGCACAAAGCTTAGGAAACTCAGACATAACAGGATGCCGTGGGGGAGAAATAGAGGAAAAAATAGCACTTTCTACATGATATATTAGTTATAATGACAAATCATGAGGAAGACTGGGAGAAGCAATGGAGAATTTTGCAAGAATTTGGTGAGATGTTAAGCTGTATGATCAACAAAGGCAAAACCAAAGTAGTTCTGGTAGCAACAAGAAAAGGCAGAAACCTAGTATGAATGGATGAGGGAATATGGGTGGAGCAAATTAAATACTTAGGAATATGGATACGTATAAAAAGATCTACACCAAAACTAAACAACAAATACAAATGTGGAAAACAGTAAAGATGGATCTGCATCAGAGAATACAGATGCTGCAGATATGTATTTTATCACACTACACATATACAGGTCAATCATTTTGGACACTCTCAGACACAGTAATGCTGAAAAAAAGTAAACATACAGTGAATTTGTGTGGGACAGGAAATGCCCAAGGGTGATGTGGGAAAAAATGACCAAAATAAAGGGAAAAGGATGTCTAGCAGTTGCAGATATAAAGAATAATCTATAAGCATGTGTGATAAACATACTAAGACTGCCAGACATAAAATGTGACACAGATTTTAAAAGAATGAGAAGGGAAACAGAAAATATCTGGTGGTCACATCAATATTATTAGAAAGACCAAAAGGGAATTCAGAGTTAGAATGGATGAAACAGGCATAGAAACTATTCCTGGGAAGGTAGAAAAGGAAGGCTATGGAGCCACGGAGAGAAGCAGTAGCAGAAAAACTTATAGTCTAAGATACAATAAACAGAATAAAAGTATCAACTGGAGATGGAAGGTAAAAACAAAACAAAATACAATTGTAGACACAGATGCTGGTGGGGGGGGAGAAATATCAATCTTGGGAAGAAATACAGAAAGACTTTTGCCTTAAAGAAATATATGGGAGAAAATTTGTGGCCCTGAGAAAAAAAAAGGAATAGAAGGAGATTTTTGACATGCCAAGATATGTCACCAAACCTAGAAAATGTACAACACTTGCATGGAAATGTCTTCACAAATATCTCCACACACCAAATAGGTCATCTAAAATGCTCCTGGGAGTGTAAGGGATGTGTGGAAATGTGAAGAGGAAAGAGGAACATGAAAGCATATATTCTCAGATTGAAAGGAACACAAGGGAGGAATATAAAGGATAAAGATGGAGGTTGGCAAACAAAACATTAACATCTAATAGGGACCTTACCTCAAAATTATTTCCAAAGAAACCACAGAAGCAAAAATAAGTAATACTGTTAATGACAGTTTGAAATAATGTGTTAACTAGAAAATGCAAAAGAAAGGCAGCGCCGGCACTTAGGGAAATTAGAGAAATAAAGGACAGAATATAGGAAGGAGAAGAGAGAGAGAGATGGGAGAAACAGAAAATTAAAAAAAAATCAATAAATGGGGTAAAGGGTGGAATATAATAGATGAACAATTGTTGGATGCACTAAGGGCATATGTGACCAACAGAGAAATGGAACTAAGCAGGAGGGGGTAACATGTACCTATTTTATTTTTTTAATTTTCTAGTATAGTGGAATGAAAGCAAAGAGTGAAACAGGGAAATTACACATATTTATTCAGTTTGTTTACCAGGGTAGTGCACTGATTACAACAGACCATTTGCAGGCATATATGCAAGAAAGATAAAATAAAGAAAAACAGACATTGTCCAGGGGCTAGATCGTTTGTATACAATGATCGGCCCCTATGGCCAACAGAAAATGCACTGTGTATGTGGAGGGTGTAGAAGACATAGATGTGTATTGTTCCTTCCCAAGACGTTGGCATGAATAAAGGGAATAGACTGGGTTGAAAAAATAACAGAAACAAAAGAAAATAGTATGCAAATTAAGTATGGGAGGAAGTGTTCATACAAATGTTAAATTAAACAACAGCGTTTAAATATTAAAAAGAAGTGCATATCAGTTTGGGTTACCTCAGTATGTAGAATATAGTTAAAAGTGTTTTTAGTGGTTGAGGGACCATTGACACAAAGAGAAGAAAGCATATGGAGGGGGTATTATTGAGAGAGTGGAAAAAAATTATAATTAGACAGGCGAGCAAGGAGGCATTATTAAAGAAAAGATTGCTGGAGCTGTGACTTATATGCAAAATACTTAGTCATTTGTTATGTATCTTAGCTTTCCATTGCACGTTTTTTTTTAATTCATGGCTGCTCTTCTGTTAATTTTCAAGTAGCACAAATTTACATGAAATAAATAGCACCACTATACAACGATTTAAGCTAAGGAAGTACATTAAAGTTTATCTTATACACTCCATTATTAAACCATTTTTATTATGTATTTCATGTTATAGCATTCTCTGGTGGCAGAACAGATTTCCTGACACATTCATTTCAGTATGAAATAAACATATATTAACATGCCATACCAGATACCCTTGCAATGTCCTTGCGGTGGAATGAGGTTTCCTGATGACTGTATCATTAAGACAAACAATGATTCAGCTGACACACTGAAAATGTGTATTGCACATGAACCTTAATTCATTTGTGTCATGCCACTCCTTTGCACACAGCTGAACACGTTAGAGTCTGCATATGAGGCAATCCATCATACATACCCATTGGTAGGTTCATATGAGGCAGTCCATCATAGATACCCATTGGCAGGTTCATATGAGGCAGTCCATCATACATACCCATTGGTAGGTTCATATGAGGCAGTCCATCATAGATACCCATTGGTAGGTTCATATGAGGCAGTCCATCATAGATACCCCTTGGTAGGTTCATATGAGGCAGTCCATCATAGATACCCATTGGTAGGTTCATATGAGGCAGTCCATCATACATATCCATTGGTAGGTTAGACAAAATGGCATTACAACCTCCTTTCATTCATCATTTTGGGTGTAACGCAGCCTGAGGTGTAATAATGTATTTCTTTATGCCAGGTTTTCCTATTCTTTCTTTCTCTGTTATTGTCTACAGTACAATTTGATTACTTAATGGAAGCCAACAAGTTCACAATATTTATACACAAAAACGAGTACAATGCAACATATAAAACACAGCTCAACTCCCCACTTTCTGTAAACCACTTTAGCTTATCTAGTATTTTAATATTTTCTAAAACTTCGGATTGTTCTCATCTGAATCCTCTTATTCAAAGTTTAAGTGGTCAGATAACAAATACAACAGCTTCTCTTACAGGAGACAAGTAACTGTCTAAGTTGTTCTGAAAAAGAGAGACCTAACTTATACCTACCTGTACCTGGTGAACTCAGAGATACATTTTTAAACCTTTTCTTAGTGGACCTGCTCACTGGCAGACATAAGAACCCTAATATTATTATTACTAAAACCTTAACCCAAACACAAAAACTATAATGCTAACCCAACCCTAAAACCCTAACCCAAAACTCAAACCCTTATTTTAAATCTATATCTAACTCAATTCCTAAAACTCAACCATAACTGTAACATTGCAACACTAATCTTCATATTAACATGACACCCAACCCTAAAACCCTAACCTTAAAACTAAACTCTAGTCCTAAGCTTAACCCTAAAACTCTAACCCTAACCCTAAACACCTAACACTAACCTTAAAACTGTAACCATAGCCTTGACACTCTAACCTTCACCCTAACCCTAAATCTCTAATGCTAACCCTAAATCTCTGTCCCTAACTGTAAAGCTTTAACCCTAAGCCCAACCTAAACACTAACTCTAAAACTGTCATTCCAACCCTAACCCTAAATCTCTAATTTGCCCCATCCCTAATTTTTTATCCCTAAATCTAACACCCACCCAACCCTAATCATAAGATTCAAACCCTAGCTGTAACCTTAAACCCTAACACTAACTGTGGAGTTCTCGTCAGATAATATAACGTGTAGTTACACCACCTTCAGAGTGCAATTTTATATCTCATAGGCGTAACCATGGCCATGTACAAATCCCACTGTACTTTTAAACAAAATTTGTGGGATGTATGTGATTTCCAGTGTTTAATAAATATCCATTTGTTGACCATTGAGACCATAACAACCATCTTCAACTCTTCTTTAGTAATAGTAAAACAGTCTAAAGCAACATTATTTGGTTATGTATGGTATTCATATTTCAAGATATCAGAAAGTAATTCAGGTTTTATCTGCCACTCATTCTATATCATCTTGCATCCATGCCAGGTTAGGTAGAAACCAACTAGTCGAATTCCACAATGCCGGTGATCTGAGTAAGACTGATAACTAATACATACGAGGTTTCATTACTGGTGAAAATGTATTTCTACAATGGATGTAGGCTGTTCGTTTGAAGATAATCTCTTCAAAAGCTGTAATAACACTGTAAATTATCTGAAAAGATATTTCAACATATTTTTATCACAATCACTGCATGTCCTCCCAAACCCACCATGGGTAGGCAGACCTCAACACCCTCGCTTTACTGACAACCAATTCCACAGTATCTGCAACTTTTGGAAAAGGGATGAAACTACAACAGAGAAATGTCATTTCAGACATTCAGGGTATAGACATGTTATTTATCCAAACACATTTACTGGATGTTGGTGACCTCTGATTTAGGGTAATCACTTATCTGAGCACACATATATTATCAAACATAGTTGAGCTTATAGTATGCAATTATACTAAACTCTGAAGAAAATATATGATAAAGTCAATACTCTAAAGTGAAACATATTTTCACTCATGGGTTTAGTTGGTGTTATTATGAATATTAGGTTTATAGGTAGGTACTAGGCTATCAGCCCAAAGGCATTTATAAGCCTAGCCGGAATGTGTTGGCTTTCCCCGCCCCCTTAGATTAGTTCCCTGTGCCTCTGTCCAGCAGAGCCACTGAAGTGATCCCCAGGATAAACTTCCTGTTTCCCATCCACTCGTCAAGGTTTCTCTTGAAGTGTGTTAGTGAGGAACTCTGCCTAATGCAGATTGGAATTTTGTTCCAGAGCATGGGAAGTCTCTGGGACAGGAATCTATCCCTCCAGCATGTCCTATTTATTGTTGTGGTGAGATTTAGATCCCTAGTGCATGTGGCTCGAGGGGATATGGTTTTCTTTAGGTGGAGCATGTCCATCAATTCTGGATTAGACATGGCCTTGTATGTCAGGCAGAGATCATCTCTGAGTAGGCAGTATGCAACCATGTACAGCTGGAGTTTCTTCAGTCGAGCTGCATAGGGCATCTGTTTGAGGCCAGTGATCCTCTTGGTGAGGTACTTCTGTGGTCTTTCCAGCTGTTGCAGATGTCTTGTAAGGTACATCCCAAATGGGGTGTTGTACTCTATGATGGGTCTGATGAGTGATGTGTAGAGGGGCACAATGACCTCTTTTGATCTGGATGCAAACCCTTTTGTGATTAGGTGGACCACAGAGAAGGATTTTCTAACCACTTTGGCAATGTGATTATCAAAGGAGAGATTACTATCTACTTGGGTCCACAGATCCCTTATTTCGTCTTCCGTATTTAGGGGGATATCACTTATGTGGTGATTTGTGGGTACTTTGTTTTTTCCAAAGGGGATGACTATGCACTTTTTGGCATTTAGCTTGAGGCCATTGCTTTGACACCAGGTATCTCTCTCAGTGAGACCCTTTTGGAGAATGTCTGTGTCAGCCGGAGAGTCAATTATAGCCCCTAGTTTGCAGTTGTCTGTGAACTTGGTCAGCCATAGTCCTCCTGTGCTTGCCTGTAGTAGTATTCTTCAGCTAGGGTATCTATTTCCATTATACTTGCAGTTACGTCAGTTATTAAAGTAAATTTGATAACCACATAAGTAAGTACGAAGTTAGTGGTCTCAGGGGGCCTTTTTGAACCTAACCATGCTTCCTAAAGGTGAGAATCAAACCCTGTACCTTGTGTCTGTAAGGTAAACACTTTGATTATTATGCTAACCTCTAACTCACAGAATTAGGCTTACATGCAAGTCTTAGCCTAGATGCCCTCATTGGTCATTTTAAGCTTATCCAATTTCCCTTTCAAAGGTGTAAATCAAACCTTGCACCTCATGTCTGTGAGGTAAATACCTTAACCATTATACTAACCACCAACCCACAATTCCCTGTTTCCAATCTCTTATGAAAAGAGGAATCCAAAATACACAATGGGCTCAGCTAACAATACCAAATAAATTAAATGGTTAATCAATTTATTCTACATTGTAATGCACCACAAGTTAAAAACTGTAAATGAAAAACAATAAAAGACTGAAGTGGTTTGTATTCAAAAATGACAGCCTAGCATATGAATAGATTATAAAACACACTTGCTTATTTAAAGAGGTTATATTCTTTTATGTTTTCAGTTTATAGCCAAGTGACACACTAATGGAAGGTCTTAAAACAATATGACAATGAAATAGCTCTCTAAACAAACCAAATACTCTTGATAATACAGTGGAAAATATGAACGCTATTAATTCATTCTCCAGTACCTGCTTAGTGTGGATAATATGCCAGTTTAGATAATATGCCAGTTTATTACAGGATATGTGCTAACACACACACACACACACACACACACACACACACACACACACACACACACACAGGTGTCATTCACATATGACAGGCACATCTATCAGCCATTTAAGAAATTAACAATTCAGCTATGATGTCTTTGAGATCTGAGAAAAAAAAATAGAGCATCTAGTGAAAATCCAAGCAAACAGAGCAGCCATGCAGAGCCACAAAGAAAGGAAAAAATAAATATGTTTGAAGACAATAACCTGCATAAAATGGATCAGAAAAATGGTGGTCAATATGCTACCTATTTTGAATGAAATGTGAATATTTATTCATTTATTTGTTTATGTTTGTCTGACTGAGAAGTAAAACCCCTTTTCATAGGAGGCCTAGGGAGAAAAGCTCTATAGTCACATATATACAATTATTATGACAATATACAAAACATCTATTAAAGCAAAAACATTTTTAAGGTTATAACAGAGACATATCAAGAGTTCAACAGCGAATTAATTGCAATATGTAATATGCAAACATTAAAGTGAATGTTTTATAAAAAACAGGCTGTTTTGAAGGCAGTAAAGTAGTGCACATGCATTAAAGTGAATATTTTATACGAAATTAATAAAAGGCAGTTTTGGTGGTTGCACTGCACAATACACCTACTTAAAAAGAAAATGTTTATACAAAAGCAATATTGGAAATATTTAGGCACTCAAGCAGTAAGAGAATAATATTGTGTGTCAAGGTTGAGCTGATACAAGTGTGAAAGAATGGAGAGAGAGAGAGAGAGAGAGGGAGTGTGTGTGTGTGTGTGTGTGTGTGTGTGTGTGTGTGTGTGTGTGTGTGTGTGTGTGTGTGTGTGTGTTTGATATATTGGTGTGTAGAGGAAAGGAGAGCCTAAGATTAGTGTGAGAAAAATAGAGAAGAAGTTCTACAAGTGATGAGTTACTGAGGAATATATAGCCGCATATATGCTGGGGGTGGTTTGTGGTGGCCAGAGAGATATGTGTTTGGGATAAGACATTGATGCGTTCACCTGAAGGAATGCTAGGGTGAGTAAATCAGCTTGCTACTGACTAACTTTTTAAATGCCATTCAAATCATTTGGGTTGCCTTAAAGCTAATAATCTGACTGGCACCTCCCTGTGCGCTGTTTATATGTACCACTGCAGGACTGTGTAACTCAACTCATGCAAAATTTACAGCCGCTAAGGACTCTGCATCTAAAATGTGACAAGTATTTTAGTAGTACTCATTAAATGTCACAGAATAAACTTGGATATCACTGACCACAGTTCAACTGACAATAGTTCGTTTTATTAATTGTTCTGATGGTACACCACTTAGAATCCTGCTAAACTAGGATATTTGAACGATTCTTTATATTCTGAGATGTTACTAGAAAGTGGGCAGTTTAATGATATATATCACCTTGTATGTTATTTGCCTTGTAATGCTAACAATAGCTGTGAGCTGCAGTTGGTAACATTTGAGAAGGCCAACCCAGTTAGTTTCTGCTCCACCTTTCCCCTTTCCACTTTACAAACAAAAAAAAAATGTCTAGGCTTGTTCCTGCCTTTCCTGTAAGTCGTCTAGTCCAGATACAGATTTGCTGTATCCAGGACTGTTTGTAAGCTTCTGAGCCCCCAAGCCTTTCTGTGTTGGAGAAAGCCTTTTAGCTTAATTTTGTTTCTTAGAACTAGCCAGTTTTCTAGTTTCAGCACTTGTTCAGAACTCATTGTACGCACTAAATAAGCTACAAATTACTACAGCACTCAACTTTCCTCACTTGTCTAGAGGAAAACAGTTTTTAGTACTTAATAAATAAGCACCTATCCAGGCATGTCTAAGGGTCAGCTCCTGGTGTTTTCTCCTGAAGTAAATGACAGAATATTTCAGAAATGAAATTATATGGACATACTTTTATTTCTTCAGCTCCTCAACAATATGTGAGATAAAAGTTTATGTATAAAACAAATCCAGAAGTTTCAATGCCAGAGTCTGCCATTAAGGAATATGGCTTTAATGTACCAGTTTAAAAGAGGGGACTTATTTCATGTAATGTAATAATTTCTGGAATTAGCTTATCATACAGAATTTTCAGGCATTTGATTTTGTGTTTAATTACCAAAGATAAGTTAAAGAAAAAGAGTTTTGTTTACCCTGTTTATTTCCTCTTCCTGAGGTTTTTTCTACCTCGAAGCCAAAATGTTGAGTACAGCTTGGGCTACATGAATTATTTCTAAGTAATAGGCTGTGAGGTCTCAGTCAAAGATTATAAACCAGAGTGAAAATGCAGCACAAACAAATATGCAGCTTGATTCAGAGAGGCTTACAGCAATGCATAAACCTTAACTCAGAAGGTTTCCACATGGTAGTAAGCCTTTCGAATTCAGAGACCAAACTCCTGCTATGTTTTCACCTGACAGGAGCCATAGTGCAGAGAATAGTCTCACAGGGAAAACCATCCCTGGGATTCATTAACAACTGCGTAGGCACTGTGCTAAGCCTACATGATGTAAGCATGTTAGCATGATGAGTGGCAGCACTAATTGAATATGCATACTGGTCATTGCACCTACATGTTTGCAAGCATCGTTTTGTAGCCAGCAATAGTGTCTGTGGCCATGGAAAGGTACTTGCAAGCATGAGCACAGAATGTAAACAAAATGGCTTGTCTCTAGGCAAACCTAATATATGGCAGGTGCTGTAGCCCTAAAATATTAAGCACAAGTACAGTGAAAGAATTCTGAAGGAGGGGAAGTGAAATGGGGGAATTGTACATAAATAAAAATGGTTTGTGTTGCATAATTAATCAACAGGGAAAGGGGAAGTGGTAACGTGTACTCATATACTGTTGGCAAATGTACTAAAGTATCCTAACACAAATGAGCCAGCGACTGTAAGCTGTAGAATATATCAAAATATATTTATTAGGTTACATATAAAGAACAAAAATAACAGACTGGTTTCGACTAGAATAGTTTCTTAGCCTTCATCAGTGTTGAAAACAGAATCATTCATTTGTTCCTTTTAAACAAAAATACAAATTAGATACATACCGTGATTGGTTAACTCATAAATATTCATTTAGCCCGGGTGGAAAAAGTCCACACAGTTTAATGATCCATTTTTTCTCTTTTGCATGTAATATAGAGTGCCATCCTTGAATGACAACAAACGGGGCCTTCAGTTTACAGTAAACAATCATAGGGAACACATTACATATCTAGATGTTCAGGTCAGTAGAAATGAGGACCATACACTACGTACTGAAGTTTTCTGTAAATATTCTCAATATAAATCCTTACTCCACGCATCCAGCTTTCATCCTCCCCATATCACCAGGAACATCCCCAAATCCCAGTTTATTAGGATGAGGCGTATCTGCTCACAAGACTCATCTTTTGAAATTTTTCATAAAGATTTGATTAACGGGTTTAGAAACAGGGATTACAAGATGGGTTATGTTCTAGGAGCAAGTAATTATGCTGCTAATCTTAACAGGGAGGATCTGCTCAAATATAAGGAGAAGCACTGGGGTACTGGCAATGTTATCCGTTTTACGATCACTTATGGTAGGAATACTAACACACTCATGGACATCGTATGGAGACATTGGAACATACTATTGGCAGATAACATGTCACTTTTCATTTCACAAAGGCAAGAACCTGGGCTCATATCTGAGTCACTATAAACGACCACACAAAACTTCCTCCACAAACACTATACAAACAACAATTTCGGGGGACAGACTGATTGGCTGTGTGCCCTGTGGCCACTGCAGCCAGTGTAATAAGGTTACCAAGTCTAATCAATTCTCTAGTAAAAATTGCGGTGTGGTTTTGATATTGATTTTTTTTGCCAACTGCAGCAGCGATTGGCTAGTATATTTCACTACATGCAGCCGTTCTGCATTTTACATAGGACAGACCTCTAGGACATTCAGACTGCAGATCTCTGAACATTTAAGTGATATAAGACAAAAAAGAGCCAGCAATGCCTTGTGCAAGCATACTAGAAAACACCACCACAGCTTCCTTTAATTTTGTGATTATTGACAGAATACTGGGGGACAGATCCAAAAAAGGAGGATGGCACCTATATTAGATTAGAAGAGAAAAAATGGATCATTAAACTGTGTGGACTTTTTCCACCCAGGCTAAATGAATATTTATGAGTCAACCAATCACGGTATGTAACTAATTTGTATTTTTGTTTAAAAGGAACAAATGAATGATTCTGTTTTCAACACCGATGAAGGCTAAAAAACTGTTCTAGCCGAAACCAGTCTGTTATTTTTGATCTTTATATGTAACCTAATAAATATATTTTGATATATTCTACAGCTTACAGTTGCTGGCTCATTTGTGTTTGGATACTTTGTATTTTTGGAGCCATGCATCTACCTACGTGCAGGGACCTGTTCTGAAATGTACTAAAGTGTCAAAGAACCATCTGTAATATAAATCCTGCAATGCTGATGTAATGATAATTAATGTCAATTACAATACCGGGGTTATGCTTATAAATACGGACATGCTAACAAATGATGCGATAGGGATATAAAGCTGCCGTGTAACAAAGAGGAGTTAAATGTGATCTACATGTTAATAAAACAGTTGAGATAACAGTTAGCAAGAACAGAAGATACTTTATGGGGTGAATGCATGGACTGCAGTTACTGCATATGAGATGTATATACAGGGAATTTACATATGCAAGCCAACACCACTGCTGTATTCTGCCCTCAGCATTTATACACAAGAACAAATGGAGCTTACAGCTGTAATGTCATACACATCAGAAAGGGACATGTTTTTACAAATAAGTTATTACCTTCCATAGGAAAGGCGTTTATCACCTATAAACATGTAATAGACATTTTATGATTTCAAGTCTTCCACTTGTAATTTGCAAACATCCCAGACATCATCAAACTGGGCATGCTCACATGGAATTACAGGGAACAGTAAAATAACAGCAAGTCAACAGTACCAACACAACAGAAAGTTTTGTAAGAGAGGGCAATCACAGTTTCTGATTGTCTGGCAGCATGCCATATAAGAAAACACTTTTTTGGAAGCCCGCATCTGCCATTACTGTGATGAAATCAATTGCAATAATAAAGAAATGTCTGGAGGAAGACATACAATACAGAGCCTAATTATTTTATAAATAGATAATGCCTATGAGCAATGAATGACATAATAATCATTTGCGTCATGTCATTTTCAAGCACTTGCCAGGACAGATATCAGAGAGAGATGCATACCGATCATAGATGCCACAGAAACACTCATATTGGTTATATCATGAAGAGCACCCTTGAAGGCCTTACACCACTTTCATATCATAAGGGATATGGATGCCCTACCTTGTAGGACATTAGATTGAAAAGGTGGCCCACTGATTGTGTCACAACTACTAGTTATGTGCAAGCCACTGTTGTCTGCCACAGCTGTCTGACAGATGTTACCAGATGCAACTCCCTGCCTATGATACTAGGCTCCCTACAGACCTCTGTATTGACAGCTTGTGCCACAGCAGATAGCAATGGAGGCTGTCACAAATAACTGAAATTAATGTGTGCAGTAACAAAGGAGTTATGAACATAATATAAACAATTTAATCCAAATGTTGAAAATCAGCTACGCATGTTACTGTCCACACAACAGTGAGCGGTAAAATATCAATGCTTCTTTGACAAGGAAGCTGTTTCCATTGTGCAGGACATACACTTTCCCAGAACTAGGTCACATTCAATCTTTGTAGGTATGCCATACAAGCCAGTATTCAATGCACATGCCATAGGAGCACTCACAGCATGACATGCCCCGCATAACCATTTCACTGCCATGCAGTCACAACCTATGATGATATATCATTGTCCAACATAAAAAATGGATAAGAAAAACTAGATACAGTGGTGTTTGTGTAACATCATTACATTCATATAATGTTGCCCTTTCAGGAATTAAACTACAAGATATGTGACTCTACCAACTAATGGCATGTGGATGAACCACAAGCACCGCAGTGAAAGTTTTAACATGACTGCGACATTCCACCTATGCTGACTTATTACATCATATGCACATGTTGTAAACAATCTATTAGTGATAAAAGGGATGGTGTAGCCCTCAACCACTGTAAATGGACACATTGTAACTGTGGTGGATGCCATTCATTCATTATAGTATAAGATGAAAGGGATGGTGGAGGACTCTCACAATGTAAATGGACACATTGTAACTGTGGTGGATGCCATTCATTCATTATAGTTTAATATGAAAGGGATGGTGGAGGACTCTCACAATGTAAATGGACACATTGTAACTGTGGTGGATGCCATTCATTCATTATAGTATAAGATGAAAGGGATGGTGAAGGACTCTCACAATGTAAATGGACACATTGTAACTGTGGTGGATGCCATTCATTCATTATAGTATAAGATGAAAGGGATGGTGAGGGACTCTCACAATGTAAATGGACACATTGTAACTGTGGTGGATGCCATTCATGCACTACAGTGTAAGACCACATAATGCTAACAGTTACTGAATGTGAACATTTGACTACAGAAAATACATGATATTGTAGAGAATGAATGACTGTGCCATGGTAGAATTGCCACTACAGTTCTGAGATATGTCCGTATGTCAAAGCATTACATCATGTTATTCCTGCAAAGGATATGTGTGCCTTTAATTGCTGTACTAAGGCAACAACATACAGAATTTTGTCTCATTCCCTCATGCCAGCGGCTAATGCTTACTACATATGTTACATAAGGAAAATGCAATGCTATGTCATCATTATTCTGAATAAAAGCATTGCTATGTGACAAATTATTATGGCTTTTTGTAAGAAGAATCAACATCTATAAGTATACAAAGTAGACATTTTTGACAACACTGGTAGCAACATGTACAGTCACAATAAGAATAACACAACATAGTCTGAGCAGTAATGGCTGGATTTGAACTAGATACCTATGATCACAAGCTATAGATTAGTGCCTAAATTGCAAATGCAACGTGGCATGTTGCAGTACAGCTGGTACAGTGCACAGATGAATGGATGACATCACTTCTATTTATTGGCTGCATGTTTATGCTAAAAAGTGGTTAAAGGGCACAATAACACTGTACAGCTACACATCATATTTGCATTTGAAAAGTAGTCTACATAGCATGAGGGTAAAGCACATTCACAGCTGGCCTCAATCATCCTACATATGCAATTACACAATGTACAAAGCACAGTATCAAAATCAAGCACCACAAGAGAATTTGCACTGCAAGTGCGAGATGCTGCAGCTTTGGTAGCATTGTGTCATTGTGTGGCCAAACATTTATTTTCCCTGGGGATGCTACAATTTGCTAGTGTAATAGTGTAGCAATGTAAATTCTTCTCATAAGTGAAAGTGTACATAAAGGTGTTTGTGAGGTGGCCAACACTATATTATAATAATCAGAGTCATGCAATTTAAGAAGGGAAGAACTCAAACTCCCTATTTATATAGTTACACAATCTATACAGCACATTATCATCATCCAGCACCACAAGAGAATACTAAGTACAAGTGAGGCATACAGCTTCAGTGAAGGGAGGACATCATCACTATACTGCCAGCACCACAGGAGAATAGGACAACACAGGACTCTTTTGAGGCCCTGTAATCTTATGAAACACTCATCCTTGGTGATGTCAATATAGACTTGTCAAAACTTTCTACTACTGACTCTTCCTTACTTAGTATTTACCTTCATGGTTTCCACCAACTCATTTCTATCCCCACTCATTTCCACAAAAACTCAACCTCCAGCTCTGCAATAGACTGGATTCTTACCAACTCCCCTCAACACTACCACCAGCCCAAAACCCTACCAGACTCCCTTAGTGATCATCTCCCTACCTCTATACAGAGATACGACCCACATACTCCTAATCCCCACCTTTTAAAGATTGTCAGAAACTGTCCACATTTAATTCTTCTCAGTTTAACTCTGTTCTACAAAATACTGACTGGTCCATCCTTAGACAACTCCCTCTAAATGATGCTGTTGACACTTTTAATAGCATTTTCCTGAATACTCTGGACTCCCTAGCTCCCTCTAGGAAGATCAGAGTGAAATCTAATCATGCCCCCTGGCTTTCAAAAGAAACTAAGTCCATCATGAAACAAAGAGACAGTGTCTGGAAAGCCTGGATGAAATCTAAACAAACACCTAATCTTCTCAAATACAGACAACTACGTAATCTTGCCAAAAAACATACAATAATAGACAAAAAATCATTCTATAGCTCAGGCCAGCATAAACATAGATCTAACCCCCAGAAATTTTGGTCAACACTTAACACCATCCTTAACCAGGTACTCCCTCTAACCCATCCCCCTACCTAAACACGACTCCTGAGGAAACAGCTACCCTACTTAATTCCCACTTTATTTCCTCCATCCTAAATCTCCTACCCTCTCAACCTAACTCCTCCTCCTTACCCGCCCCCACACCCACCCCAGCAGCTGCCCCCAATGCTACTTCTTTTTCCTTCAAGCCAGTTCCCACTTCTTAAGTCAAATCTCTACTGCTCAAACTCAAACCCTGCTCTCCCTCTACTGACAAATTATCTTCTACCTTCCTCAAACTTGCAGCTGACTCTATTGCCTACCCAGTGACTATATTAATAAGTAGATCTATGCTAGAATCTATTGTTCCTACCCTGTGGAAATCTTTCTACACTACCCCTCTCCATAAAGGATGTAACTCCACTGACCCTTCCAACTATCGACCTATTGCCATTCTATCCCCTCTATCTAAGATACTAGAAAAATGTATCTACACACAGCTTCCTAATCACCTTCTCAATCACAACTTACTCACCCCTACTCAACATTGTTTTCGCCCCTATCACAGCACCACTACTGCTCTACTCTCCTTCACTCACACCATTGCAGAATCTTTGGACAACAATAAACTTACTTCCTGTCTCTTTCTTGACCTCTCCAAAGCTTTTGATACAGTATCCCATCCTATCTAAACTTGCCAACTTTCACCTATCCTCTTCCACCCTCAGCTGGTTCACTAGCTATCTATCTGGATGCAAACAATCTGTCAAATGGCTCTCTTCCTCTTCGCCTTTCTTGCCCATCTCTACTGGTGTTCCACAAGGTTTCATCTTTGGTCCCCTTTTATTCAACATCTTCACCAATGACCTCTTCACCTCTTGCAATCAGTCATCTCTCATACAATATGCTGATGACTCCACTATTATTTCCACAGCCAACAACATCTCTGACCTACACTCTCTAACCCAAAAAGCTCTACTTTCCAATGAACAATGGCTTTCAAAAAACTTACTAATCCTCAATCCAAAAAAAAAAACAAACTCTTACTCTTCCTGTCCCATTCTCTTGCTCATCATAGATCCTCCTTTGTCATTAAGTCTTGTAACAATACAGCCATCCAACCTGACACCTACACTAAACTCTTAGGGGTCATCATTGATGATTAACTAAAATTCAATCAACACATACAGCAATTCGTAAAGAAAACCCATCAGAAACTAGGTCTTTTATACCGGAACAGAAAATACCTCACTCCTGAGGCTAGACTCACCCTAGGACAAGCACTTCTCCTCCCCTCTCTCCTCTATGCCGCCCCAGTTCTCACAAACATTCAAACAACTACCCTGAACAAACTCCAACAAAAGTACCATAAAATTGCCAGATTCGTGACTAACTCCTCAGACAACACACACCACTGTATTACCCTAAAGTAACTACAATGGCTGAAACTCCCACAACTACTACAGTTCTACCAATTTCATATGTTTCACTCAATGCTCTTTAAACCCTCTTGCTGTCCATCTTTATCTCTCCTAGTCTCTATCTATACCCCTTCTCGATATCTCCACACCTCTAATCAGCAATTGCTCAGTACCTACCATCCTAATAAGTCAGTAGGTAAGCAACTCTATAAACACTCCATGGCCCAAGCTTGGAATAAACTTCCCCTGGACATGCACTCTATCTCTCACACTCCACTATTTAAAAAAGAACTTAAGACACATTTACTCAACTCCAGAACCTGTCCTGCTATGACCCTACATAGCTCTCCCCTCCCCCCACACTCACATCACTCTCAGTTGATCCTACTCACACTCTTGACTCTCCCTCACTTGTACAGTAACAAATAATTGTCCTGAGAAGAAGAAAAAAATTTAATTCAATTTATTTTTTCTTTCAATTATAATCTTCACGTGAAGTTGTTTATTTCTTACTACTGTTTGTTATTATTGTTTATAGTACTTTTTTCTTACTGTAATTATATATTGTACTTTCTGGAGCTTTTCTCCTCGGGTCTTAACTGAAAATGGGACAAAATCCCAGTTGAACTAGCCCGGTTAACAAATGTCAATAAATAAATAAATAATAAATACTAAGTACAAGTGAGGCATACAGCTTCAGTGAAGGGATGACATCATCAGTGTACTGCCAGCACCACATGAAAATACTGAGTATGAGTGAGGCATACAGCTTCAATGAAAGGATGACATCATCAGTGTATTGCCAAGGAAATGTGTGTGGTTAAATGACTTGTACAGCCATCTGGCATTATAAAAGTTGCCACTGCAAATGTGTGTAAACCAATCCTGAATTCATATACACTCACACACAGTTGTAAAAGCTAATCATCGCTGTATTCAAACATCCTACCTATCTATTTACACATGCTACAAATTGTGTACAAGCACCACAGGAGAAGTCTGATATTTAAAGTGCAAGAGTGCACTTTAGAAAGAATGACCTCATCAGTGTGTTGCAAAGAAGATTTAGTTGTGAATGGTGAGATAAGACAGATGTGTAGCTAGTTCACACAGTGCCCTGGGCTGATACTATGAACTAGCATCCCACCCCCTCAGCTCTTCAAATGAAGATAAAAAAAAAATTAACTGTTATAAGCCAACTACTACATTGTAAGTGATTGGTTTATTACATTTAGATCAATGCCTCCCCCCAGCTCTTCTGATGAAAAGCAAAAAACAGACATGCCTTCTACTGGCACACCAGCCAGGTGGCCAAATGCACAACATGCCCCCTCCACCCCAGACATTTAGCTCCCATTTCTCTGCCGTACCCCCAACCCTCCTTCAACATATTTTATTAAAAAAAATAATAATTCCTGCTTTTAAATTTTAGCAAACAATTTGCTACAGTTTATTCCCTGCCTGCATGGAGCACTACAGTGGTTATGTTTTACTTTAAAAAATACATGTCTTCTTTTTTAACTGTAGCAAACGGGTTGTTACAAATGTAAGAAACGGTTGCTACCATTCATACCCTGCCTGCATGGTGTGCTACTGTGCTCCTGTTTTAGTTTAAAAAAATTCTTCTTTTTACACTATAGGAAACTGCTTGCTACAAAGTAGTAAACATTTACGACAGTTTATACCCAGCCTGTATGGAGAGCTACAGCACTCAGGTTTTAGTTAAAAAAACACATTTCTTCTTTTTAAATTGCTTCAATGTAAGAAGTATTTGCTATCTGTTTAGACCACACAAGGAGCACTACAGTGCTGTGGTACATTACACCCACATCCAGCTTGAGAACAATGAGAAGCTAATCCTCACACTCAAAACTGTCATCACTATCTCCTGTATCAGCTGCCTGGGTCAATGCTAAATGTGGCATTGTTTTAGAAATCTGATGTAGGACCTTTTCAACCCTGCTGATACATGCACTAAGTCCTGCATCTATGATCTTCTCAACCAGTCCTATCAGCTTCTGCTGGGTGAGAAAATTGTCAACTCCACTGGTACTGCTCCCAGAGGGTGCCACTGCACCAGCAGTCATGGCAGAGCTACCTAATACAAGTGGAGCAGATAGGACAGGAGGGCTGGGGAAGCAATGTTCACAGGTTGTGAACCTGAAGTGCTGGCTGCCTGCGCTGCCATTTTTGGAGGTATGGTGGCCGAGTCATAGTGATCAGTCTACCTGTCTTTGCTGTTGTCCATTTTGTTTTCAGTAACAAGTTATGTAAGCAGAAGAGTGCTAATAAATTGTACCCCCCCAAATAAAGAGAGAGATAGAGTGGGGGAAACTTTAGAAAATATAATTAGATCCATGGCAAGTCACATTAATTTATTTATACAATAAGATTTTTGGGTGAATACATAAACAATTATGATAATTTAGTATTGTACGCCTTTGCCGCATCCATATAAAATGCTCAGAGACATCTGACTGCTAGCATATAAGTGAGAGCAGCCTTTATTTCCCTATGACAGATAGGCGATATGCATTCAAATGTAATCATTGCAATTACAATATCTGAATTATTACTGACATATTCTTGCTGTTAATCATTTAGAGACAATATCCTACAATACAAACTAATTGCTGCTTTTGGGTATTGAACCCACACACAGTTAAGCTGGTGTTCTCATTGCCTAATGCAAGCAGCAAGAGTTATTGGAGATGGCATCCATGCTTGATATCAAGGTTGAGGTCTGCCTGCTCAAGACACTAATGACTGAGGGACTGAAAATAATTTTCTGGCTTAAATTTGGACCTGAGTCATACTTACTCCATACCTGTCTGAGGCACATAAATCTCTCCTGGTGCAACTCATGGTTTGCAGCACTATTTCCTCTGCAGCTCTACAGTACAAAAATAAAAGAAATATATATGAAAGTATGATGAGTAACTGCATTGGCTGGCTAGATAATTACTTCCATATCATAGACAGGTAATGGGTTAGTATGCTTACACAAATGAGAGGTGTTCACAGTCATAAATTCAGTTTCCCATTGGCTTAGGAGGTCCTGCTTGCGCTACTTATGGTCACTATAGTGGTGACAACATTGTTCTCCAGTACATGGAATGTCAGTTGTAATGGAGACAGCCTTGGCTAAGCTATTCCAAGCCACAGCCTTTTACCAAGACCCAGTATAATCTCCTTGCAGCAGCCTACAGCTGTAACGCTTCATGAGGAGTGCCACACGTTTCCGGGACTCCTCAACAGCCCACCTTTTGCTCTAAATTTACCACCATTTTCTCCATTGCCAGCCTTGTCTTCAAACACTAAGCTAACAAGACAGATCTGTCTCTCAGAGGTTGCCAGTCCTCTGGAAAAGGCTACCAATTCACATCAAACAAAACCCCTCCATGACCCTGTTTAAGCATAGCCTGCATGACTGGATGGGAAACCATAAATTCCTGCCAGGGATTTCACCTAGGATCCTCCTAGATATGGGTGGTATTTGTTAACTAAGATCTCGAGTTTAGGGAAGATCCTTTATATTGGGTTTCTCTAGTATTATACTGAGTGCACACAGCTAGGCTTATAAAGACTTTCGGGTAAATAGACCAATAACTACCTATGAATGTATGAACCTATGTCTGAAATGGCACCCAATTCTGATCTCATATGTAACTGGCTGTGCACGAAGATGCACAGTCTTGTCAGCTGCATTTGTGCAGTTGAAAGCATATGGACTCCTTGCCAGACATATTGGCACTGCTTACATCATATAGCAAATAAAGGTGCGAAACATGGCATTGAGCATTCCCATGTGTGATGCTGAACCCATTGACATAGGTTCCAATTTTCAGCAATGGCATGGCTTTTAATCTTTGCAGTTTGAAAGGAGAAAGAGGATGAATTGTGACATATTGTTATGTTGGGGCGTACACAATGTTAACTATTGTTTTACCAGCTGGGAATAGAACCCATGTGATAAAGCAAGCAAAAATTGAAATTTAGCTTATAAATTGACATTGCAACAGAACTACCTTTTTAGCATGGGTCATTACAGATATACTCATTTAAGAATGAATGGAGATACACTTCAGAGAGTTACCCCCAGACAAAACACCAGGAAAAAGTGATATGATAACCTCTGTCCACTATAGGGTGGCTGCAGTTGCCCAGAAACAGGCGGCTACAGGAGGTGGTCCTGCTACTGAACCACCACAAATTGAAACAGAAGAGTTTCTGTCCACTGTAAGAGATCCAGATAGCTTGACAGAGGGCTCACACAGAATGCTTGATGTTAGTGCTGATGTGGAAGACAGACCCAGAGTGTCTCAAGCAGAACTTCCAGGTATGCAAAATGCAAATGTCATCGTTATATCTTTATGTGCATATATCACTGATGTCAGATATGTATAGAGTCAGTGATAAGTGTGAGTCAGACGACACAGTACTAGAGAAATAGGGAAGGGTGTTTGGGGGGATCTAACTGTTCAGAACATTTTTGTGTGTGAACATTCTTAATCTGCACATGTCAAGGGGATTGTCCTCTTTTTCTTGTTTCATTTGCACTGTGATACTTATCAGCCTTCTTTCCTTTCCTTTTCTTTCCTTCCCTTTCATTTACTTTCCTTTCTTTTCCTTTCCTTTCCTTCCCTTCCCTTTCCTTCCCTTCCTTTCCTTTCCTTTCTGTTCCTTCCTTTCCTTTCCTTTTCTTTCTTTTCCTTTCCTTTCCTTCCCTTCCCGTTCCTTCCTTTCCTTTTCTTTCCTTTCCTTTCCTTCCCTTTCCTTTACTTTCCTTTCTTTCCTTCCTTTCCTTTCCTTCCCTTCCCTTTCCTTCCCTTCCCTTCCTTTCCTTTCCTTTCTGTTCCTTCCTTTCATTTCCTTTCCTTTCTTTCCTTTCCTTTCATTTCCTTTCCTTTCCTTCCCTTTCCTTTACTTTCCTTTCTTTTCCTTTCCTTTCCTTCCCTTTCCTTTCCTTTCCTTTCCTTTCCTTTCCTTCCCTTCCCTTTCCTTTCTGTTCCTTCCTTTCCTTTCCATTCCATTCCTCTCCTTTCCTTTTCTTTCTTTTCCTTTCCTTTCCTTTCCTTTCCTTTCCTTTCCTTTCCTTTCCTCATATACAGGGATATCTGGATTGCAGGCTGCCAGCCCACCTGTACATGATAAGCACACATTTGGTTATTATTATTACTTATGTAAGATAGATTCAGATCTACATAACAGTAAAATGTGTGTTGCTTTAGCATTTGTGAGAGTTTAACATACCTTTCATATAGGGAAAATATGTAATCAGTTTTATTCCCTGCTTCTCTTTTTATTGAATCCACTGCATGTTGTCATACGCATCCTGACAGTGGAACTGTGGAACTCCTACCATCTGATGTCAGAGTATTGATAGCCTCTGATGATGATGGGGATGATGAAAAGGCACAGGCTGAGGTTGCAGATGGTCAGTCTGACACTGAGGTTGCGGCTGCCTATATTTCAGGCACAATCAGTATGCCTATGCATACCCATGAAAAGGAGACCTCTGATATAGGACAGGTTGACAGTGACACAATTGATCAGGGTATTATGGTCACTCTGGTTACTGGGCTGGCAGCTTCTCACCATAGCCATCATGATAGAAAGGTTGCTAGAGGTGCTTAGAAGAAGCCTGCTTACCCTCCTCTTCCTCCTGATCCTGATGTGCCATTATGTGCCACAAGACATGTGAGAAGGGCCAAGTTGGAGGCACAGACACATTCCACCATGGCCTAAGAAGAGATAGTGCGACTACTAAACATTGTGCATTCTGATGTGTGTAACTCCCTGAACCATATGGGTGACTCCTTCTACAGGATGAATGATACAATGGATTGGGCAGTGTCTGTGATGGAATGTCTGTTAGGGGTGGGTGGGCATTCACATGGCAGAAGAACCTCTGCATCTTCTGGTGTTAGCAGATGTGTAATGGCAGTATGTTTACTGCTAAGTCAATGATTGCAATGTCCATACCCAGAAATGATAGACCAAGGGGTCATAATCCTGGACATAGTCATTAGGACAGGTCTTCCAGTAGACATCACTTACATTCTGGTAGCACCCTTACTTCTAACCAGGGCCATAGAAGTAGCAGTGCAACTCCTGACAGAGTTGGTTCTTGTGATCAGGGGTCACAATGCTGAACTGACTACTCTACCATGCATGACTTAACATCTGTCCAAGATGCCAGGATGCAATGCTAGGACATTGGTTGAGTGTGTTTATGCAGACACACACACATTGAAAAAAAATTCACTTGCCCATATCACCTCACACATATGCAAGCTATCTAAGCAGTGTTGTTGAGTGCTATATCTCTGCTGTTACTGACCTTGAACACTGTAGGTTTTGATAGATACATGTGTTTCTTACTCACACACTCGCTCACTTCTTTGGTGTCAGCCTTGCCCTCCTAACACCCACGCACTCCAACACCCTGTGCAAATGAAGATGACTGTACCCTGCCCTTTGCATGTGTCTTTGTAACTTAGGGTTGCATATATGCCTGATGCACACCGTGGACTTATTCACAAGCTTGCATTTATCAATATGTATTGCAGAAGAAAAGTTTTTGAACTCCTGTTCTACTCTTTTCCGAATGATTACTTATGTAATTGTTGAACCTCACTGTATTTCAGTTAGCATTGCAAGTAAAGCAGTGGGAGCATTAGGTACTTCATTTTTGCTTCCTGATATAGTTGTGCAAATGAGAGTATAATTGACCTGCTTCATGTTTCATAGACGAGGGTCAGTTGAAATACTTAACGCACAGTACTTGCTGTCATACGTAACTGTATATTGCAAAAATCTAACACAAGTAATATTACTGACATAAGTGTACACCTTAGACAATGCTCTGCTTTGGGGCATAAACATGTTCCATATGACAGTACTCTGTTATGTAACCTTCTTAATTTCATTACAAGTTCCAAACTTACCTTCTTATTACTGCAGGCAACAATTGTGGCCTTGGGGGCTGTTCCTGTCTGATGCAATAAGAACACAGCTATTACATGGTTAAGTAAAGGTTGTGGAGTTTGGCAGGACTCAGGTTTCCTATATGTATATGTGAGGGATCCTAGGCTTTGACCTAGTAGCTTGTTATCCTTTGATTCTCAGCCAGAGCTATGGCATACTGCTCCTGCCTCCATTTTCCAGCACCATCGGCAGCTAATGGTTCTCCCCCAGACTCCTCATCTATATCTGCTGTTGCTGGCCCTGCTTGTGGTCCTTGAAACTGTGCTCCTGCCCCTTGCTGTTCTTGTTGAAGCTGTTTCCTTGGCATAATAGTTATGATCTTTATTTCACAGACACAAGGTACAGGGTTTGATTCTGACCTCAGGTTATTGGCTAGGTTTATAATGATCCTTCAGGGCAATTACATACATCCATGCATACAAATATTACAAGCATGGGCATTAATGCCCTTCTAGCCTGCTAATATACCAAAACACTTGTTCCTATAATATGTGCCCAGGCTGTTCTTAAAAATATCTAAACCAGTACTTACTTTAATGTAATTTGGTAGTCTGTTCCATGCACCAACTGCTCTCTCAGAGAAGCAGTTAGTACTTCTCATTCCTATAGAATCTTCCTTAATTTCTCCATGGGCAGGATTCACGAAGCCTCCGTGTAAGAGTTATAACTCATACACGGAGGCTGCAGTTAAACGGAGTGATGTCAGCATGCTTTGCATATTCATGAGAGCATGCTGAATCACACTTAAGGCTAACACGGTCCGTGTAAGACAGTAGGGGGCGTGTCCGTAGGCCGAGCCCTGTAAGCGGACATGCCCCCAGAAGAGGAAAAGTTCCCAAAGTAAACACCCACGACAGAGTCCACGGAAATGTGAATAAACAGAACACAACACATGCCCCCACAGACTATGAACAGAAAACATATAAATAAACATGTTATATATTTTTTTAAATTGTAAAAATGTTTAACCGTGAGTGCGCTCGTTTGCGCGGGTGTGCCCGTAGCACAGCTACAGTTAGCAGTCAGTGGGAAAGCATATAAAAACTAAATATGCAAAGTAAGCCAAGAAGCAATAGCGTAGCGGTAGAGATGTTGGCTGAAGAGCAGGCATTCATGGTTCGAGCCCCCACAACACCAATTTTTATTTTAGCAAAATAAGCACGAAACAAGTCCCTGACAAATATGTACACATAAAACCACATTTTATGTAAAATGTAATGAAATAGCCCATTTATATTGAAGAAATGTGAGGTAACAAAAGAATAAAAAATGCCAGATGTGCCCATAGCTGAGCTACAGTTTAACAGGGTGAGTGCATCTGCCCGTAGATGAGCAGTGGTTTGACTGGTGCAAAATGAGTGCCCATAGCTGAGCAGTGGTTTAACACGCTAAATCTATGTGCCCCTAACCGAGCTGAGCATAATATGCGTGCCGATAGTCAAATGAGGCTTAAACCAGCGTACCCCATTTGCGTGGAGCTGCGCACCGCGCAAACAAGCTAACCGACGGGCAACGTTGAGCAAGCCGTATCAAAACTGCCTTTACACAGACACACCCTTCAGCATGTCTAGACAGTCATGAAAAATAAAAAGCAGTGGCCAGGTTCGAACCCAGGATACTATACACCATAGTCAAGGTACCAAACCACTAAGCCATGACAGCAGTACCTAGAAATGCAATAATAGCTAATATATAGGAATGAATACAAACTGGAGCATGACAATGCAGGTTTACTGAAGTTGATACAATTCCAAAATGGCCAATCACAGATATGTGCGGGAAAAATGGACTATATAAGCCCCATAGGTGGGAATACACAGCATAAACGATTGTAGAACTGACCTGCAGGCAGAATGACAGGAGTAGGAGAGGGTAGTTGCTTTCAAGCACAGAGGTGGGACATTGAGGAGTCCAGGTACATGGTCTGGCTCCTAGTCCACAATCATGAGGCCCAACTCATGCAGGGCCAGGTCCTCTGGGGAGCATACAGGGCTGAGGCGTGGGACCGGTTGGCTCATGATCTCACCAGTCCCACATGGATTCCAAGGACTGGTGAGCAGGTCCGTCACCACCATGCGGACCTGAAGAGATGCAAGCAGGACCAACTGAACCTTTGGATCCAGGAGGCCCGGCAAACACCCAACGCCCCACTACTGAATAAGTTACATTTAATTATGTATGTAAGAAATTAAACTAGCTGATATTATGGAGATGTGTATTCCAATATTACTTCATTTATATTACAGCTGCAGGTGTCCGTTCTGTGAACCGCAGAGCCTATGGCGATAGGCTGGTGCGGTTGCACCACCAGGCAGGTCAGTAATCCACTACCAGTAACTGTAAAGAAATATAAAAGTATGACAGTCAGCAAAAGAGTGCAGTGTAGTCAGTAAGGAATAAAATGTACAAGTAACAGTGTGAAAGTGTCTGCAAGTATTGCTTGATTACAAAAGTGTGTTTCAGCCTGTAAGTTAAACCGAAAAATGAAACTGTCTGACATAAATTCTGAAATAAAAATGCCCTACCTGTAAGAAAATAGTACACAACCTGCAGCAGGCTGAAAAGTATAGCTGCAGAAGATGATGAAATCACATGTGTGAAATATATCCCTGTTGAAATACTGAAACATGACAGAAGTGAGACTGCTGGAAAGGATTGTAATAACTACAGGTAAAACATGTCAAAA
This sequence comes from Protopterus annectens, assembly GCF_019279795.1. Lineage (NCBI taxonomy): Eukaryota > Metazoa > Chordata > Ceratodontiformes > Protopteridae > Protopterus > Protopterus annectens. The sequence continues at coordinate 1,433,584,161 of NC_056745.1, read as the reverse complement.
AAGCCTAGAAGTAAGTACCATCCTGAATAGTAAAATGAAAGCAAGTGAGAGAGTGTGAGAAAGTGTCATGACTCCAGCAATACAGTAGTAATAACCCCTGAATAAAGTATACTGCAGTCAAGACAGAATGAAATGCATGTGAGAATCAAAACCAAACAGCGAAATCTGTTCAAAGTGTTGCTGCATCTGGAATGTGTATCCCAAAATCTGGATATGTTGCTCTCAGTCTGCAATATGCAGATAGGATGATTGTCTGATATACCAAACATCCACACTTGTCTACAGCTATATAAAGCAAATGTAGCAGGATGATGTAGCTGAACAAAGCTAGATATGAATGTGTATGAAGAACAATAAAATGTATATTGATGTTGCAGTAACAGTCCTATCACCAAGTTGAAATAGTTATCATATAGGAAACTGTAGTTAGAACAGTAGTGTGTATATAACTGTAGCTATTAGAAATGTACAGCATATGTATTGGTATTTGAAGGTGTTAATATTATTTTCTTCACCCCACCCTATAACCACATATAACCCATTCCACGTGAAAATGGTATGTGCAATCACAATTAACACCCCTGGACGTTTGTCCTGTTGGGTCATATATATTTGCATGTCCGTTGATGCATCTGCCCTGTTCATACATCCAAACCTGATGGCCTGTTGCCATCAATTAACCCTGCATGTTGTTGGACTGTGTATTTCTGTTCAAATTATGCATGTGTTATGCACGCTGTTTAATGGTGTGAATATCTGGGTGTTTGGTTAATGGGAATACTAATGCATGCTGTTACAACTAATTGTGAATGGTATTATATGTCACTAACCCAAACTGTCATGACATAATGCAAAACATAGGACGACAGGGAAGGAGGGTTCCAGCGGACCCACCTCTCCCACCTCAGCTGGCGAGTGCACCTGGCACTAGTGCCAAGTCCGGACCCTCCTCCGGTGGCCCTGTGCCACCTGCGGGTGGAAGCGCTGCAGGGGATGGGGCTCGCCCCCCCTCTGCAAGTGTGGCTGGAGGAGAACCACCACTCACCCTCCATAGCGTCCGGACTGTGGTGCGTAGGGAGATTCGGGACTCTGTTCTCGAGCCCCTATGCCAGCTTGAGGCACGGGTGGCGCAACTAACGGGCATGCCTGTTGCCCAGCCTACACAGCCCCCAGCACAGCCCCATCCTGGGCAGTGAAGGAACAGTGGCAACTGCCTATGGGTGGGGATATCAGTTCCACTGTTGCCATCTGTGGGCTCATGGGCTCTGGATATCCAAACCTCCGTCCCCGTCAATTGTGTAACCCCCCACACATGTCATACACCGCCCCTGTATGCGTCTTGTTTGTCTTGTCTGTTTACCTACCCAACCTACCTCCCCAGCTGTACCAACTTCCTTCACCTGACATACCACTTTCACCTGAAAAAAAAAAAAAGGGCACTCTGTACCCACAAAAAAATTACGCCCCATACATAGCTGCCCATTCTGCACACATGTCTGCTGGACATGGAATCTATCAATTACAATTGGCTGTACAACAAGTATTATTGTTGTCCTGACACCTCTCTCAGGGGTGGAAGGTTTCAAATGTCACACCAAATTACATACATATGCACAGCTGTTGCTGATGAAGAAATGGGCAGCTATGGGCCTTACCTACATCCCTCCTGCAAATCCCAAGCTTGTTTCCCTACTGTCTTACCCTCTTTGTGACCCCTTTTTCACCACTTTCCTGTCTCCCCATTTTCTTTTCTTTCAAAGAAAATAGTGCGGGTGTGCGCCAGAGTAAGCACTGTATGCGTCTTGTTGTAAGCGGGTGTGCGAGTGTGTGTGCGGAGCTAACCACCAGTGCGCATGCGTGAGCTCTGCGCAAACCAGCGCTAACCCGGTTACAACTGCTTAAAAGTGCCTTAGTCACTTTGATTGACAGGTCTTGTACTCAGTTCAAAAGCAAAATAAAATCCCACTGTCAGTCCCGAACCCAGGACCTTGGAAACACTAGTCTGTATGACCTACCACTAAGCCATGACTCTTATTCAAGAACATTGTGCTAAAATAAATATAACATGTAATAGTAGGGATGAATGTAAAGGGAATATAGGATGTGTAGTACACAAAGCATGTCATTTAGAATTACTGTCAAAACTACTGGATTTCCATAATAGTAGTGTGTGAACAGAAACAGCCATGCTAGTTGTTAGCTTGTAGATAATAATGTCAGTTAAAGTACATATATAAATGTATGTATATGTACATATATATATATATATATATAAATATATATCTATATATAGTTGTAGGAGTCATTGTGCATACACACTTGCTACAGGGAACATGAGAGAGGAATGGAGAAATGTGAATATACAACACAGCCTGAATCATGAGAGAGATACTAACCTTTACACTCACAGAACACTGTCCACAGTATACCAGCATGGTCCCCGCCCTTACACTCTGAAAGGGCAACGCCTATCCCACATACCCTTTTATAGCACTGACCTGAAATCACAGTGAGAACTGTAATCAGTACACAACTGGCTGTATGCAATTAGCAAATGCTGGCTTACAATTAGTGCAGAGGCCATCACATGGACCTATGCAGATACCTACAAAAGCATCCAGTACTAACACTCCACGCATGCAATACATTCATTGCACTGTCTGGAAGCAGACAGAGGGAGAGAGAAAAGTGAGAGAGAGAGAGAGAGAGAACAAAATTATACACTGTGACTCTGTCACCCGAAGCTGTCAGCAGTGACAGTAGCAGCAGCAAGCAGAAGCAGTGGTAACGCAACCAGCTGCGACAAACACAGGTAATGCAAAGTAGCAGGTTAATAGTGTGCATACTGTGAACCCTCCAAATGTGTCATAGGTCTGTATCCATAGGTATGTCCATGTGATATGTTGTGTGTACGTAGTTCCACCAAAAGGGGATGACCATACATTACATGTCAATCAGTCTTAGGCCATGATCCTGGCAGCAGTTGTCTGTGCGTTGCCCCAGCAATGGCTGTAGTGACTGCTTTGAAAGGTCAGCCAGGTTCAAAAGGCAGGATCAGCCCATCACAAAGGCACACTGGCTGGGAACAAGTGTCTGCAGGTACCCGATATCACTGCATATGCATCCCATGCTGCATAATTCCATAGCTTAGCAAACCAGGCCGGTTATGCATATGATGTGGTAGTTCCCAGGGTCAGTCGAGGTGCCTCCTTAGTGGTGTGGGACCACTGTCGCTGTATGCCACTGTCCAGGTACATATCCTGTAGTACAGCCAAGATAAATTATCAGTGTTATATGCAGTTGTATGTCCTCTTGGAGTGCAGGTAGCACACATCCAGGGATACCATGAGGTCACAGTGATGCTGTGTGTTCTTCTCTGCTGAGGGCGGCCCTCACCTGGACATGTGAGATGATAGGGAGGTTACATCCATCTGTGATAAATATTTCAACTGGTGGGGGAGAAGGAGGGGGATACGTGCACCGAACATGTCTGCAAGATTGTTGCCAATATCAGTGTGTTTGGTGAATGTTAAGTAGGTGTGTATTAACACAGAGCATATCTGAGGCATGTGGCCCATATGTGTAACATAACTGAAGAAGGCCTTGTGGTCATTCAGAGTGTTTGTGGCCATTTCCCTCCCAGAGTAGGCCGTGGCCGTTGTTATGACGGACCGTAACGTAGTACCAGTGCTGACCACAGATGCCTTCCCTTAATGTGAATGTGCTCTGTCCTGCAGTAGCCTCCTGCTATTGTCATACAATCTGCCTCTGTCTGGGGTCCACCGGACAGGATGCCTAACCTTTGTGCATAGGGTCTGGGTTAGAAATGTGTGCAAGTTCCATGCAATCTGTGGCATGTCCGTGGTAAGCATTTGCAAAGGGGTCAGCAGTGTGGCTTGTGGCTTCCACTGGCCCAGTGTGCTGCATGGATACCATCTCAGTCCCAGCAAGTGAATAACTGTCTAATCACATACATATCAAAGTAGTCTACTGTGCTGGTGGTGGTGGTGGGATATGTATATCCAGGCCGAGTAACTTCTGTCCACATCACAGTAGTGGATGGCATCCCACATACAGTACTTTGGGATGAAGCCCCAGAGTGAGGTTGTGCATTGCACCTGTCAGTGTGTGCTGACCGATGGGGCATGCTACTATGTTGTGTGGAATGTGGCAGGTATTGTTGCACAGGTGTTGTGTGAGCACTGATATCTGGCCATGTACCTGTGTATCCACCACAACACACACACACATGCAACATATGGGAGTAGTAGTATATCACTACACATGAGTATCATGTATAGTATGTGTGCCATATATTGCTGACATGGTCTGCTGATATCCTGTTTGTGTTCTCTTCCAGGGAGATGGCGCATCAGCGTAACCCCGCCTACTCTGTGGCGGAAGACGAGGAGATCCACCAGAGCCTGGTGCGAGAGTATGGCATCCTGTTTTCCAGCACCAGTCAGAATCAGCAGGAGAGGGCTGCACTGTGGCAAGACCTTGTCCGTAGGGTAAATGATATTGGCAACCATAACAGGACATATGAGCAGGTACGACATCACTGCAGTGATTTAATCCGAAGTGTCCGTCAGCGTGCATCAGATATCCACAGGCAACAGGTTGCCACAGGAGGTGGGGTGGCCACACATCCCCCCTCACCAGACTGGAGGGGCTACTCCTAAGTGTTGTGGCTCCAGCCCTGGAACACCAACAGCAGTACACCTGCATTATGATGGAGGCTGGTTCCACACAGCAGCACGACATGGGGTGTGCAGGTAATATGCCATATCTACACTTGACTGTTCTGTACACTGTATCATATGCAATATCAATGGCACAGTTGTGCCCACTAACATTAATCTCATCATTTCTGCAGGTCCCTCCGGGGTTACAGCAAGGCAGGCCATCCATGCTGGTGAGTGTGTTTAACATAACCTATAATAGTCCTGATAATGCTAGTAACAGTAGTGTAACTCAGTAGTGCTCTGTGTGTATACTGCAGGTGTGCATGTGTACATGTGTGCAGGTGTGCCTGTAGAAGATAACTGGGTTAAGGTTTCACGCTCAAATACAACGCTTCTTCAGCCCATGTGTGCATGTGTGCATGTGTGCAGCCGTGTGCCTGTGTCCACGTGCATGTGTGTGCATGTGTGCCTGTGTTTTAGCTAGATGTGTGCATGTGTGCCTGTGTCCATGTGTGCATGTGCATGTGTGCATGTGTGCATGTGCATGTGTGCATGTGTGCATGTGTGCATGTGACCATGTGTGCATGTGTCCACGTGTGCATGTGTCCACGTGTGCATGTCTGCATGTGTGCATGTGTGCCTGTGTGCATGTGTGCATGTGTGCATGTGTGCATGTGTGCCTGTGTGCATGTGTCCACGTGTGCATGTCTGCATGTGTGCCTGTGTCCATGTGTGCATGTGTGCCTTTGTCCATGTGTGCATGTGTCCATGTGTGCATGTGTGCATGTGTGTAGAAGTGCATCACTGGTAACAATGTCTGGAGACTGTAAATTGTGTTTCCTGTCTTCCTCCCACAGGTTCTGGGGCTGCTCTGGTGACCTGCAGCAGGGAACCTGAATCCTGTGCCACGGCTACTGGTAATGATGATATTTGTGTAATGGCACAGGAAGGTGTGTCAGGGTCCGCCATTGGTCAGCCAATTGACAGTACACAGCTGTCAACCCCATCATTGCGCACAGTCATCCTGCCAGTACATCCTTTGTCACCATTGTCCCTAGGTGATGGACAGGATATAGTGGGCATAGACCAGGGTAATGTGGTACCTGTGGCACATGCGTCCCCACACAGCAGCCATGGGCAGGGTCCTCCGATGGTACCACACAGACAGTTGCCCATGGGTTCTCGTGGGAGCATCCGTGGGCGTACTGCCTCTGGCCGACATTCCCAAAGAGGTCTGTCAACCTCAGCTATGTTTCGGACTGTCATGCAGGCACAGTCACGTATGGAAAGGTACACCAGACAGGGTCTGAGGGAGCTGAGAGCATGTCGCACAGCCATGACAGACAGTATGCGTGACATTGCGGATTCTATCCGTAACTTCACCAATGTCATAGACAGACGTTGTGGGGACATATTACAGCAGTTCCACAACCAGATGTCCATGAGCCAGGGCAATGGTGGGCGTTTGCGGCGTCGACGTGGCAGTATGCCGGCAGCAGCAGCAGCTGGCAGTCGGCGCAGATGACAACAGGCTCCCGCATGCCCCCATAGTGCCAGCAGCAGCCCCAGAAATGCTGGGTCTGTGCTGTCATCGGAACGCCCCAGGAGACCACGTGCACATGGCTCTGGACAGTCCCAACAGGGACTTGTGTCCAGTCAACACACTCCCGCTTCTGATGACAGTACCCAGTCTGGCTTAGTACTGGATACGGTCCGTAGCACCCCTGCCAGGCACAGGTACCGTGTCCATGCACACAGACACTGATCTGTATGACCTGCCAGGTGCAGTCTGTGGCTGTCCACAAACCCCTGTATATGGCAGCCATGAGGTGGAACTGTGTGCGTGCATACACACATGCGAAATGTTAACACATAGGGTGACCACATACATGCACACACTGCACCAACACTGCCCCACCCTGTACTGCTGCCCCTCACCAACACACATACACACACATGTCAATTGGTGGTATCAGTGGCTGACTCAGGCATACCTAATCCACACCCTGTGCATATGATGACACTGTGCCACCTCCTGCAATCTCCAACATCATTGCGGGAACAGGTAAACACGTTGCTGATGCACAGGGTGACTACATAGAAGTGTATTAGTAGTATCATGTTGGTAACAGTACAGTGTGCTGCTATGACTGTGTGTTTATCCCAGCATGCCTGCTGCAGTAACTGTATGAATGTCCTGAATTGTTATCTGCACCCATAGAAGATACCAAAGTATAACAGATGCACATAATTGCATGCCGGTGGTAAGGTTGTCAACAGATAGCCGCATACATGGGTAGCACAGGGGGAAAGCTAACGCAAGTAGTGATATGCAATGGTGGACATGTACAGTAATGGTGTCAAGTTGCCCACAATGACTATGCCATGTGGATGTTCACGCATGTAGATATGTGTGCAGTACCAATGTAATCCAAATCACAAATAACTATGACATAATATCAGTTCTACCATGGGCATCTGCACTGTGTATTCCTGGGTACATGTTGATAGTGCCTACATATTTGCATTGTTACTTACTGTTATTGTTACCCCTTCTTTGTTGTACAATGCACTACTTCCAGCCCTGTTTACTGTAGCTTTGTTTGCATGCATGTTCGCTTGGGGTTCCCTGGAACACTGCTTACAACTGCAATGCAGAGTTACAGTGCTTCTGTAGACTTCTAGTGACATCTGCATAGCGTACGATACGTATGTCAACTTTCCACATGACAGAACGTCACTGTCTGTCCTGTATGCATGTACGTTGCCTGTGACACATTGCACATGTCTTACCTGGCATTTACCCACGTGTGCAGTCATATATGTCAGTGCTATGAAACAGTAGCGGTACACCCACACATACACACCTTCAGTATGTTGTTCCCCATTGGCCCTATGTGTTGGTACTCACCATGGCAATCACACTACTAGGGTAGCATGTGCAAAGGTAGCCTGTGAATCGCCTCTATGGTCCAGTTGTGGTTTATGTGAGTCATGTGTCAATGTCACAGCTGCCACATGTATGCAGTCAGCCATCACCCTTGGACAGGAATGTACAACACATGTGTGGGATGCCACCACACAGCCAATCTGGGGACTGGGCTCTCTGAACCCAGTAATGCCATACCCTGTCAGGTGGCATGTCATATATACTACATCCTGGACAAACGTCAACCCCAATCCCTGCTGCTACTATTGATAATACTCCTGAAGATGTTCCTGATAGTTTTGACCAATTCTTTACTGAGACATTTCAGGCCCTAGCTAGCCATCTACCTCCTAGCTCCCCTGGTCCTGAAAGTAGCACCCCTAGAAACCTACTTGCGTTCAGCTGCCAACCAGTCACCACTTCACTTCTCTGTACCTTGATTGAAACAGTGAAACCCACTACACTTTCTGCTGATCAACTCCCTGCTGAGTACCTATCAAAATCAGATGATGCTATTGCTTACCCCGTCTCAAAGGTAATCAAACGAACCATGGTAGCATCTAAATTTCCCACCATCTGGAAAATGTCATATGTAATCCCATGTCACAAAGGAGGCAGCTCTACTGAATTCTCCAATTATAGGCCAATAGCTATACTCTCTCCACTTGCAAAGATTATGGAAACTTTAGTCATAGACAATTCATGCACCACCTAATCCAAAATCGCCTTATGGCAGACACTCAGCATGGCTTCCGTGCTCATCACAGCACTACTTCAGGCCTCCTAGCCTTTACTAACACCATAAACCATACTTGCAACACTAATTATATATCCTTAGCCCTCTTTTTGGATCTTTCCAAGGCATACGATATGGTTGATCACCAACTTGTAATCCACACCCTGCAAACATCCTGTCTAGATACTGGAGCCTTCCATTGGTTTCAATCCTACCTGCATGGTCGACAGCAGGCTGGCATCTGGCAGAACTAACTCTCTAACCTTCTACCTAACACCCTCAGAGTACCACAAGGCTCTATACTAGGGCCCTTGCTGTTCTCCATCTTCATTAACGACCTTTATACTGTCATCCCAAAAGTCAGCTGTATCCAATATGCTGAAGACTCTACTCTGATCTGCTCAGCCACATCTCCAGTAGAGTTATGGTCAGCTACCCAGACCACCTTTAATACAATAGAAAACTGGCTTTCTGAACATCATCTGATCCTAAATTCCAAATAAACTAAACTGATGTAATTTCACCAACACATAGGTCTACCGCTTTCACCGTTACCATAACATCAACTGATGGCACAATAATCTCCCCTGACCCATCTACTAAACTATTAGGTGTCATCATAGACAATAATCTCAAATGTGACCTACATGTTAACCAAATTATCAAAGCCATCAATAGAAAACTAGGGTCACTTTACAGAATTAAAGCCTTCCTAGCCCCTCCAGCTAAAGGTGCCATAGCTCGCTCACACCTTGTTTCAACTCTTCTGTATGCATCCCCTCTACTCATGAATATGAACAAGACTGTCCTTAACAAACACTCAATTTGCTGCAACCACATTGCCAGGTTTGCCACTGGGCTGCCTTTTAGGACACATCATTGCATCAATCTAAATCAGCTTGGTTGGCTTGCAATACCCAGCCTAATACAGTATAACCAACTGTTTATAGCCTATAAACTCCTCTATAATCCAGACAATACTCCTGCACTTCAAATATTATCACCCCCTATAACAATCCTAGACCGCTTCGATCCTCTAACAAACTACTAATTCAGACTAGCAGATTTAATAACACAGCCGGTGATTCTCTCTTTGCAAACTCTGTAAGTAGATCCTGGAACTCACTTCCAGCTGATATTACCCTACTGTCCACCTTAGGTCAATTTAACACTAGACTCAAACAACATTTGTCACTTAACTGGCTATGTCAATGTATCAAGCCTGGCTAACTCGAATGTGTAAACTCTGTGAACCATTTTACTGTGTAATTTAATTTAATCCTGACTTGTGCTCAGGACTAACATTAACCTGTGGAACATGTTTAACTTGCTTACTTATGTAATCTCTGTAAATAATCTGTTTGTAATATGTAATGCTGGTAGTATGTAATGCTGTATCTGCTACCCTCATAGCTTGTCTCCCCGGGCCTCCCCTGGAAATGGACATGCATCCAGTCGGACTATCCCGGTCAACAAATGTAGGATAAATAAATATATAAATAAAATATATTACAGTGACTACAATACAAGTCAGACATTGACACGCACTGACAGCATGCTGAACACACTGGGGCATACGTGGGGACTCAGAATAGCAGCCTGCCTGAGCATCACACACCTCCGCAGCTGGCACACAGGCATATGTTCCGTCGGAACAGAGCACATGCCACACATGGCACACACATCCCCTGTGCCACACACTCACAGCCTGTAGGGCTACACAACACACCTGCTACAGATGTGTCAGGTACCTGTCTTGTGTGCTGCACTGGTGTCCCGCTCAACAGGCTGTATCTGGTGAAGGTCACAGTGATATGCCTCAGGGGCACTATGGTCCACCACAGAACACATGCATACAGGTCAGTCAGAGGCATGGACACATATGACTCACTCATTGACCATGCCAGTATGGCTGCCTGAGACATACCTCCCTGGACTACATGATAGGGAACATAGAATGGATCTCTCAGCATGTGGCACAGGCCAGTATGAGCCTGATGTTGGTTGCCAACATACCCTCACCAGGTATGCTACCACTATATGTGGGAAGGGTGTTGTATGTCTACATTATGCTCAGTCTCCACTGTCATTCATAGGGTATCCGCTGGCTGTCAACGTGTGCTTACATGCTAGGGAAGCCACAATGATGTGCAAGGGTCATCTTGCACGTGACACCCATGGCCCGATGTATAATGGCAAAGCTCCTTGGTACACACATACTGCCTTATGCTGCAGGACATGGTTTACATAGCCACCTCCATGGGTATCACACAGGTTAGGACACTGACAGTGCTGCTACACAACAACAGCAGTGTACACCGGAAGATGCATGCACCAGACACTGTCCTCAGCACGGTGAACTGCAATGTCTGTGCAGTACCACATTCATGATTCATGGCTCACAGGTGTTACCCATCACTGACAGGTTATGCCCCATACCATGCCTGTCACCCCCTACACATGTAACACACATGGATAGGGGGTGGTATCCCAAGGTACCACAGATACACACACCTCCAGGTTGTTGGCACAGCACAAAGCATCAGGGCCTAATCATGTGCAGCTAACAGTTTGTCGGACTGCCATCTGGTTCATAGCCTGGCACACACAACCCTCCCATACACAGGAAGACCACCTATCCTCCATAACAACACTGGCAATATGACAGTCTCAAGAACTGTGTTTATATGGCTGGACTGCATCCAGCCAAACATTGTGCGTGAGCATTACTGTAGCTACAACACACTAGTTGAAGGGTTCACAGCATGTGGTCAATGAATTGCAGTGGAATGACATGTTACCACTACCACAACAGGTGGGAACATGCAGCACCTGTACATCGACTACATGTACACTATATGGCCCAGACCAGATGTGTATCCCCTGCTGTAGGTAGTTCACCATATACACCCACACTGTATAGAGACATACCACGTGCGGACCCTGCACAGTAAGACACAGTCATATTGGTATACATTGCAAATACCATTTATCCACTCGAGGCATGTGTCAGACATGATAACTACTGCAGGTCACAGGTATTTATGTGTATGTGTCACACACATACATCATGTGTGCAATGCCATTGCTGGTATAGGCAATGACATGCAGTGTTATGTACAAAGACCCACACAAGGTCATACTGTGTGACACAACCACACGTGGCAGTTGTGGGTTACCAAAACATACCTATCTGTACTCTGACAATGGTAATAGACACAGTAGCAGAGCGCACTATTGGCATTACTAGCCAACTAGCCCTGTTTGGCTGTGCTGATAGTGTGGTGACATCCCCTGTGTTTACTGTGGGAGTATGCAGCATCTGTTGTATTGTAGTATTTGCCAAAAGGATCTGTTCTCTCACACTTGCATTTACACACACCCTACTACCCCCACACACACGCACACTTGCCATTTTCAGGATTCATTCCTCTACCTAACTAAGTCATGACATGTGAGAGAGACACATTAGCAAAGCGCACTATGCGGTTTACTAGATAGCTTCTCTTCTCTGGCTGTACTTATAGGGTGCTGACAACATCAGTATTTTGAAAGGGTAATGTGCATCAAGTAGTGTGATCTCCTGATTGCCAAAACTAACATGTTTTTCATACGGAAATGCATGTACACAAACTCCCCACATCCAAACACACACACAGGCCATTTACAGGTTTCAAACTCCTACCTCACTACATTACGACACTCGGGAGAGACACATTATCAGAGTGCGCTATTCACATTACTGGAAGGCTTCCCTTCTCCTGCTGTACTTATAGGGTGCTGACATCATCTGTGTTTAGAAAGGGGAGTGTGCATCCTGTAGTGTGTTCTCCCAGTTGCCAAAAGGGACATTTCCCTCACACAAATTTGCACACACACTAACCCCTCTCATCCAAACACACACACTTGCCATTTGCAGAATTCAAACCACTACCTAACTATGTTACGACACTCGAGACAGACGCATTAGCAGAGCACGCTATTCACATTACTGGGAGGCTTCTCTTCTCCTGCTGTACTTATAGGGTGCTGACATCATCTGTGTTTAGAAAGGGGAGTGTGCATCCTGTAGTGTGTTCTCCCAGTTGCCAAAAGGGACATTTCTCTCACACAAATTTGCACACACACTAACCCCCCTCATCCAAACACACACACTTGCCATTTGCAGGATTCAAACCACTACCTAACTATGTTATGACATTCGAGACAGACGCATTAGCAGAGCGTGCTATTCACATTACTGGGAGGCTTCCCTTCTCCTGCTGTACTTATAGGGTGCTGACATCATCTGTGTTTAGAAAGGGGAGTGTGCATCCTGTACTGTGTTCTCCCAGTTGCCAAAAGGGACATTTCCCTCACACAAAATTGCACACACACTAACCCCCCTCATCCAAACACACACACTTGCCATTTGTAGGATTCAAACCACTACCTAACTATGTTATGACACTTGAGACGGATGCATTAGCAGAGCGCGCTATTTGCATTACTGGGAGGTTTCACTTCTCCTGCTGTACTTATAGGGTGCTGACATCATCTGTGTTTAGAAAGGGGAGTCTGCATCCTGTAGTGTGTTCTCCCAGTTGCCAAAAGGGACATTTCCCTCACACAAATTTGCACATACACTAATCCCCCTCATCCAAACACACACACTTGCAGGATTCAAACCACTACTTAACTATGTTATGACACTCGAGAGGGACGCATTAGCAGAGCGCACTATTCGCATTACTGGGAGGCTTCCCTTCTCCTGCTGTACTTATAGGGTGCTGACATCATCTGTGTTTAGAAAGGGGAATGTGCATCCTGTAGTGTATTCTCCTAGTTGGCAAAAGGGATACTTCTTTCAAACAGTCTTGAACACACACTAACCTCCTCCACACACACTGAGCATATACAGGATTCAAACCCCTACCTAATTATGTTATGACACTCAAGACGGACGCATTAGCGGAGCGTGCTATTCGCATTACTTGGTGGTTTTTCTTCACCTGCTGTACTTATAGGGTGCTGACATCAGCAGTGTTTAGAAAGGGGAATGTGCATCCTGTAGTGTGTTTTCCCAGTTGCCAAAAGGGACATTTCCCTCTCACAGCCTTTCACAAACACACAAACCCCACTCACCCACACACACTCTGAGCATTTGCAGGATTCGAACCCCTACCTAACTATATTATGACACTTGAGGGAAATGCATTAGCAGAGTGCACTATCCAAATTACTGGGCACTTGCTCTGCACCTGTAGTATTTATAGGGTGCTGACATCTTTATTTCTACAGAGGTATGTAGATGTAGTACTACCTGTCAGGTGGGGGATAGCATATATACGCATTTGCAGCCACCTACGTCAGGGTCAGATATGCACATCGCACTGGCAGGTTATGTTCTATACCATGCTTTGGGACCACAGGACCTGTAACACACAACACCACCAGTCCAGAACACCACACCCACATCCAGGACACACACTTAGCTTCCCTGGGAACAGTGCCAGGATATGCAGGTATTCACATACACCATTCCAGTTGTTAACATCAGGTACAGGCATATTGTGTGTGAGAACTACTCAGGCCTCTACCACTTTACCCTACAACCACTACAATTTGTGGGTCCATGTGCTATGACAGAACCACACACCACAGCCACATGGGTGAATACATATTGCACCTGTCCATCTGCAACGTGGGTACTCACTGTTCCACACCAGAGGTAGACCACCATTGTTGATATCTGACCATACCCACCTTTCCCTGGACATCCATATCTCATCTCCACCCCCAGGCAAGGTTGTCACTGCACACAAACTGTGTTTAGCACAAGCAGACTCTACACTTGTGTAGACTGGGGTGGATGACTTCAGAGGACCCATGCTGGAGGACTATACTGGCCACTCAGCATAATCCTTGACAATTGCATTCTATGAGCATGTGTACAGTTTGCATTGGTCATGCTATCCCACATATACCCATGACTGCTCCACAACAAGACACCTGTCAGCTGTACACCAGCCATATATGCGCCGTTCAACAGACAGAGTGACCTAATACATTGCAGAGCTGTAGCCCACAGAGGGAGGACATCTGTGGACAGTTCTGACACGGCACTTCATTCACACATACTCATTACAACACAGTGTTGACAGTGGAATCACCCAGAGAATACAGATAGGGCTCCCCTCAGTCTGTTATTGACGGACACCTACTGTCAGAGATCCTCAGCAACCCTCTCACAGCACACACCGACAACATGGCTGTGGCTTAGCACATTCAATCCCTGAGACCTCCACGGTGCCCCTGCTTGACAGAGGCACAGCTCATTAGCCTCACATGTTGCCTTCTGTGACCTACTTTACAGTGGCACAGTAGCCTACTATCCTGGGGATGCAGATGCCAAGCACACTCTGGCTGAGCTGTCATTCCCTGGGGAAAGAAGTCTAGTATTGACCTCTACACCCATATGTTCATTTGTCGGATGCACAATATTTGTTGTGCTGTTCTACTGTTTGCAGGTCTTTATTGCCATAGCATTCCCTGTTCCTATGACCAACTTGTGTATCTGTGGAAGATGTTTGCATATGACGGCGATCCACTATATCAGTTATGTCTCTGTGGTCATTTACTGTGTGCACTGGGCTGATTGCTGTGTTGTGGTTGGTTCCTGGACTGACACGTACAAATACCAGATATGTGTGGCCAACTGCTAAACGGAGATATGGCCTAAGTGTGTGAGCATGCCCAGTTCAGCCTTTCCATGGCATGTTGTCTGACATATGCCTCATTTATCAAAGTGTGCGAGCATGCCCAGTGTGAGCTTTCCATATGTTGCACTCTGAAGTCCACCACATATTTGGGTGTGTGAACTTCGACAATATCGCACGTTTATGATTGTGTGTTGGGTGTCATGTTGTGTACTAACTGGCCAACTGCTTCGTGTATGCCACAACAGGGATTATACTGTACCTGCAGGGATTGCATGGGATACTTTGCAGACAGTTCTCAACATACTTTCATAATGACCTAACACTGTAGTACCATATAGTGTACTGGTTCGGTACTTTCACTGTGGTGGACAGTATCCTGGGCTTTAGTCCTATGACTGCTTGACATCTTCATAGTGAGCACAACAGACTGTGTAGGGGCCAGTTGTGCACATATGACCATGTTGCAATATGTTCAGATATGGACTACCTACACCAGGCTCGTCCAACATTGCTAGTGTATTCCACAACATGGGTGGACATTGGCAAACACTAGCAATGTTCCCTAGGCCATTTCTGATGCTAGTCACAGGGTGTGTTTGTCCTTCGACACACATTGTAACTGGAGTTTGCCATTACATATGTCATGGTTAGTATACTGTGCCTCCGTCTACCTCTGACATAACAGTGATACCCAGGGTAGCCTACCATCTCCCATACACTCATCAGGATGCCTCTTGAGGGGTGTCGATATGTGGCTCTCTGGCTGACCTGTACCAGGAGTTTACTGAAGTGTGGGGGTGTCTTCTGTGTTATGAATCATTCTGTACAGCTTGCCCTATGTATGTCAGTGCTGGGGTTCATGTCTCTCATGTGCATAGCTCACTGCCATTCAGATTGTACAAGGTGCAACATGTTCATTCATTCCAGGTTGGACATGGCTTCATACATCAGGCACAGCTTTCCTGTAGCTGGGAAGGATGGCGGTGTGTGGGGCTGCAGTTTGTTTACTCAGGCAACACATGGCATCTGTTCAGGCTCTTTGCTACCCCTGGTGGGGTACTGTTGTGGACTTTACAGTTGATGGAGGTGACTGCTGTGGTATATCCCACAGGGGCTATTGTAGTCAGTTGTGACGCTGATGGAGGATGGCTGCAGAGCCACAGTGAGTTCCCCTTATCTACATCTGCCAACCTTCATGTTTGGGTGGGTATATGGTACATGTTTCTGCAAACACTACAGCCACATGTTTGTCCAGTGCAGGATATTTATCACCTTTTGTACCCAGGTCTCACATTACATGTTAGGTAACTCATGGGTTAACACCTGTGTGGCAATTTGTGGCCACTTACTGTATATCCACGGTGGTTGTCTATACACAGTTCTGCAATTAGCTTGCTGACATGGCTATGGCTACAGTTGTCTGTCTGTAGGTGGCCCTTTTGTGGGTTGCTTGTGTCAGCTGTGGGTCGGATATGGTGGGCTGTTTGTACTCCTCTGCATACATGCTCAGTCACAGTCCTTCCATGTTGGCCTATACCTATGGGACATGTATACAGAATGGGGGTGGGGGGGGCCAAGACCAGGCCTTGTGGGATGCCACTCATATCCGCTTTGTAGTCTGACATGGATGCGGCATGTCTGACCATGTCAGTTCTGTCCTTGGTCTGCTTTGCAACCCCTCTACTGACATAGGGGTGTATATTTAAGCTGGTGAACATATCCATACTGAACTTATGCGGTATTGTCTAGAAGCATGTGCGGTCCAGCTATGCTGTGTGGACCACATTGCCCTCATCAATGACCTTAATGACTGCTTCAAATGGGTCAGACATGTTTAGGGGCCGGTTCTGCAGTTACAACAGCCACAGTGTGTAGGGTCCAGTATCAGTAGGTCCACAATAGCCTTCTGTCTGCGGTACATACTGATCCTTTCCATAGCTGTGCAGAACAAGCTTGTCAGGATCCTGGGGTGGTAGTTTGGAGTATCCATTCAGGCAACACCTTTGTTGTGATGGACCACTGTTGTTGTACACTGCTCTTTGGGTACATATCCTGTGGTAAGGCTGACATTGGGCAGTAGTGTGATTTGGCATTCCATTATTCTTGGAGTCCATGTTGGCCTCAGCACAGGACACCATCACATACCTTTGCTGCTTTGTGTTCTGCTTTTCAGATGATGGCTGTTACCTCAGCATCTGCAATGTCAGGGGACCATCTGCTGGGATAGGTATTTTGCACTCGGGGGGGGGTGTTTGCACTACACCTGACAGGTTGTATGTTAGCAATATGTGTGTGTGTTTGGTATGTTGTTGTAATATCTGTTTGATTCGGAGCATATCTGTGGATGCCCAACATGGTTCCTACCATCAGTTGGGTAAGCCTTGTGATTATCCTTAGTGTCCTGTACGTTTTGTATCTTCATAGGTTCATGGGTTCATAGTAGGCTAGACACCCTAGGCCATTAGTAAGCCTAGCTAGAGTGTGTGTGTCGTTCGCCACCCCTTGCTATGTTCAATTATGGCCATTTATGAGGTTCTTCACTGTGCCTCTGTCTGGTCGTGACATAGTGGGGACCCCCAGTATACATGTACGGCCATCCATCCACTTGGAAATATTCCTGTTGAGGGGTGTCAGTGAGGGGCTCTGCCTACCATGGATTGGGATCCTGTTTCTGGGTGTGGGGAGCCTATGGGTTATGTATCTGTCCCTCCAGCACATCTTATTTCATTATGTGTTGAGGTTGACATCTGTGACTCTCACAGCTCCAATGGCTTTGATTTCCTGTGGTGTAGCATGTCCATTACTCCTGTGTTGGACATGGCCTTGTACAACAGACATACAATGCCTCTGTGTAGGCAGTGTGTGACTACAGTCAGCTGGGGTGTCTACAGCCAGGCAGCATATGACATATATTTCACACCCTTTATCCTGTTGGTGGGGTAACTATGAGGTCTTCCGAATTGCTGCAGATGTCATGTATGGTACATCCCATATGAGTCATTGTACTAGATTATGGGTCTGATAAGGGAACAGTACAGTGGCACAGTGACCTCTGTTGATGTTGATGTGAATCCTTTCATGATACGGTGTCCAGTATCAACAGTCTTCATAGCCACATTGGCATTGTGGGTGTCACATGACAGATTAATGTCGACCTGTGTCCCTAGGTCCCTGATTACTCCTTGCATACATAATGGTTTGACACCTATGTGGTACTTTGTGTGTACCTTGTCTGGTATTTGGTGGGACATTCATACTGTCCAGCGTCTTCGGATGTCTGGGTGGAGTTCTTGTGTGTGAGAGTGTGGTCTGTCGGATGCTACAGACTGTACAGCGGTTTTGACTACAGTTATGTGCACATGGGTGGTGTCTGCTGCTTTGTGCATTGTCAGTTACCTGGCAATATGGGTGTCTGTGCTGCATATGGATACTCCCACTCCTTTGATGTTTTGGTGCAGGTGTTGGGGCCATAACACATGATATGTGGTATAACCTAGTAGTGCTGGTGTGCTATCACTAGGTTTGCAGCAGGCTTCTGTCACTGGACAGACATCAATGTTCTCCATAATGGGAAGTGCCTCAGGGGCATGCATATTGCAGTTTACACATCTGGCATTGGTCAGCATTACCCTTATGTTTCCTACCACTTATGTTTTCTAGGGTGGTGGGTAGACTTTTTGGCCTTGCCTACATATGGCTCTATGGAGGGCAAAGGCCTTATCCAGTATCCAGACGCACGGGTAACAGCTGACAGCCATCCCTGGAACAGCAGCATGGCTTGTCATGCTTGACATCTCAAGCAGACACACATTAGACCCTCTTGGACTGACAGCTGTAACTGTGCCAGCTGTTAAACATGAGCATTCTGTGTTTGTACTGTGGCATCATTCTTGGTGAGGGTTGGATGCTGCACACAGCCAGTGTCATCCCGCCCTGGGGTACATACTCAGAGGGACCATCCATGTCTCTTTTGATGTTGACCAGGGAGGTACATCTCAGGTAATTCACACCAGCATGGACATTGAGTGCATCATATTTCTGCTTGCTTTGGGGTGACCTGCGTACTTGTGTTATGTGGCATTTTGTGGCAGCCTACAAGCAGCTTACTCTACCCTTTCCCTTGTTCAGTCTGGTGAGTGGGACAGTTGTGTGTCTGCCTATACAGACACCTATTACGACTGTATCAGGCATGTTGTTTCTCCTTCTGGCCTGTGACTGTTTGGCACACCAGCTTTGCGTACTATTCATTGCATGTGCTATGTTTGAAGGTTGTGGTTGCTTGTGATCTACTTTGGAGGCTTCTGTTGGTGTGGTGTGTTTGTAATTAAGGCCTCCGGGAATATTTGTCTGTGTTTATGTGTTTGGTTTACAGTTGTGGTAGGTCTATGTGGGACTGGGTTTGTGGTGTATGTGGTTACCTTCTCCTCCTGACTAGTGTTGACAGTACTGAGTTGTTGGAGCTCAACCTCTGGTTTGGATACATGGATGCATCTATCACATATATTTGTATTTATTGGGGGGTGTTGTGGTTGTCTGTGTACTTGGAACTGGTGTCACATTGCCTCTGGATTCACAGATTATACTTGTTGTGGCTGGACTTAGTGGATTGTATGTGTGGACATGTGTTGTTGCCATACTACTGGTCAGTGATTACTTCCCTTTTTATGTTTGCTCTATCATGTGGTAGCTTCCTCATTCTCTTGCATGGTTTGGTAATGGCTGGAGGCCAGCATGCCAGATGCCTGTGTGTATGGCATTGTGTGTTGTTGTTATTTGTGATTGCATACTCCAAGCATTCCTGGCTGTGTTCATGGAATGCCTGTATAACATGTTCTGCAGTGTGTCCCATATTCTGCACTTGCACAGGGCCTTTTGTGGATTCAACATTGGTTTTGAGGGCTGCAACCTATACTTTACACATGTTTTTCACTGTGGTATTCTGGCCAGGGACTGGGGTCAGGATGTGTATATCCAGTGTGATTACTCTATGGTCTGGTCTTACCAGTGAGGGGTACACTTCTCATCTTGCCATCAAGTACACATGTTGCTGATTATCACATCCAGTATGCTTATCCCTCTTGTGGGAGTGGTATGTTGTTCCTGGGCATTTTGGTTTATGGAATCTGGGTAATTTTCTCCTACTGTGTTGGTGCTAGTACAATGCTACCGGTGTATGTCTGGGTATTTTCAGTCAAGCAATATAATGTGGTTTGGGGGGCTTGATATATTCATGTATTCCGACATAGGCCAGGTGCTGTTCCTGGTATTAGGACAGTAGTCTGCAGCAGGCTATATACTGCAAGGCAGTTTTAGCCATTGGTATTTGACCATGGCTATTCCATGCTGCTTCTTGTTGTGGTACCAACATGGGGGTGTGGTTATCCTTGCCATTTCTTGCTAATCACCCTCCTTTTGTAGCTTGTTCCATGTTTTGCGGCTGTACAGCACAGTATGAGGTGTGACCTTTTAGTGTTAGGGTGCTGATGTGAGCCTTGCCCAGTTCTCTATTACAGGACTGGTATCTACATTCTCCATACTGTGTGTGTTTACACTGCACACATCTTGCTGTTTATACATCTGTCATTGGGTAGCATTACATCTAGGTTCCTATCCCTTGTAGAACCTATGAAGGTGGGTTTGTGTTTTGAGACTTACCTATTCAGGGCATGCTGTGGGTACTGACAGCCTTTGCTGGTATCCATGGGGCATGGCATGATAGGTGCATGCCACCCCTAGCAGGTGGTGCATCATGTCAAGCTCCGCATATCTTCCCAGCCTGAAACACATTGGCTCCGCTTTGACTGACTGCATTACTTCAGCCAGTTATTGCACTTGATCATCCCATCATCATTTTGTGGCTTCATGCTTGGTGAGGGTGGATGTTAGTCAGGATGCTCAGGTATGCATATAGTACATGGTGTTACATTACTTAACACATAGCATTCATGCCTCAGGTGGTGCTGCAGGGCTGCCTCTGTCGGATGCGCATATTGCACTTCCCTGTACATGTTTGTGAGCAGGTCATGTCATTTTAGGCATCCATGTTATTATTTGAGTGAGTCAGAGGGGGTATCATTCCCAGGGTTCCTACTGAGCCAGTGTATGTGCTATGCGTTGCCTCTTTGCCAAGGCCAGGGCATACTGGGCACGCCTCCTTCTGCCTACTGGGGCAGGCTCAGGTTGTTCCTCCTCCGAGTCACGCTCTGCCTGTGATGGCCTTGGCAATGGTGGGGGGCTGTTTGGCCCGGCCCTATGCTGGTCCTGCTGCAGCTGTTTTCACAAGATCATATTATGTAGCATAGCACATACCATGACAATTTGGGTACATGTAGTTGGTGTGTACTGCAAGGCTCCACCAGATGTGTCCAGACACCGGAACCGTGACTTGAGCAGCCCAAACACACACTCTATTACATTACGTGTTTGTGCGTGTGCCTCATTATGGCATTCCTGTTCAGGTGTGTGTGCGTTTCTGATGGGTGTCATCAGCCACGGCTCCAGTGCATAACCTGCATCCCCCACTAGGTGTCCATGTGGGATGTCCCCATTGGCAAATGTCTGGTACAGCTGCATCATATGCCAGATGTGGGAATCGTGATAACTCCCAGGGCAGCCAGCACACACATTCATTATTATGCCCTGGGCATCACACACGACCTGGCAGTTGATGGAGGGGAAGCCCTTGCGGTTAATGTAGGCCCTACCCCACTCACCAGCTGGTGCTTTGATGTGTATGTGCTTGCAGTCTATTGCACCCAGTACCTCAGGGTATTCTGCTATTTGATGGAAGAGATGCATATTGCTGGCCAATACCTCACGGGCATTGGGGAAATATACATGATCACCGACATGTGCTGACATGGCATCCAGGAACTGGTGCAGTACCCTGGAGGCTGATGCCTGTGATATCCCCATCATATCGCCAGTTGGTCTCTGGAAGGTACCTGTTGCTAGTATTCTTAGGCCAACACATACCTTGGTTTCCACTGGGATGGGTTCCTCTGTTGGTTCTGTGTGTGAGGCGTGGCCTGCACAGCTCAACAATTTGCTGCAGGAGCTCTCTGTCCATTCTATAGCGCTCTACTATCTCCAGCTCATGTAACCCATGGTAGGTGACCCTGGGCCTGTACACTCTTCTCCGTCTCCTCACTGTGGGTTGTCTGGCACCATCTGCATTGTCACCACCCTCAGCAAGTCGCCTATGTCTCATTATGACAGCTATGGCAACCCCTAACATTTCTGCTCTGAGTTCAGCTTTTTCAGTTTTCACTTCTATTAGCTAACTCCTGTCTTGCAGTGTCTCTTAAGGGAAACATCCTGCACTACTGTTTGCAGAGTTTTAAGTGCTGGGCTGGGCTACTATTCTGCCTGTGTAATTGCCTGCTTCTAATTGTTTTCACCTGCTAGCTTCAGCAGTTATCCCTGCTAGCTTCCTATTAATTCTGTTGCTTCCTTTTTCCTCTCTGTTTCCTCTGGAGGGAGCAATGTGCATACCATCAGAAACACGCTCACAGTGGCTTACACGTGCGCACACGTGCTGACATGGTTCAGAATCTACTTATTCGGGTTAAAACATACGTACACCCGCGCAAACACTGTTACACGTCTGCCAACAGCCTCCAACATACTCAGCCCGTCCTACACGCGAGCACACCCACGCAAACAGTGTTAAACATCTCCCAACACGCTCCCACATGCTCAGACTGCCTTACACGCGCACACACTGTCCTACTCGCGCTTCATGGTGTGCACGCGCATGCACGCCCAGCAAGAAACTTTGGTGTAAGTAACAGTGTACACCTTCCATTTCTTGACTTTCCATGACTTATCTAGTGCACACCTCTTTCCATGATATGTGCCTGTCATCTGTCATGTTACACTGGCCTCCAATGAACTGCATTTCTTTCTACCATTCCCCCGTGTGATGTCACCTATCTCCTACTCTATTCCTCCCCCTTATGTATCTCTTACACTACTCAGACTGTGCTCATTTGCTATGTGACTATGAGATTCAGTATCCGAACCCTCATTTACATGAGATTGCCTACTAATGCTTAGTTACATGTCTTAGACTCAGCTTCCCCCCTTAGCAACCACTGCACGGTGGCCATGTTGTTTTTGGTCTGCTGGTCCCTGCATTGTCATTCCATGTATTGCATGAAACCCACACTTGTGGGTTTATAACCTTCTTTTATGTTTTATACAGCAGCCCATTTGCGCGGGCTGCGCTGGGTTTAAACATCAGCGATCGCCGAAAAAAAATTATAATTTTATTATTTTGGCATCGGGTTGTATTGCCAATGGCCACATATTTGGCCATTGGCATGCTGCCTGAGTCATATGAAACCTTTTTTTGGAGCTGACATGGCTCCATTGTGGAATTTGCAGAAATGTACTCAGTTGTCAACTGAGTACATTTCTGCAGCTAAAACGTCTCCTACACGGACTGGTTTCTGCTTCGTGGATCGCTAATATACCTCATTTGCATACCTTTCGGATGCAAGTGAGGTATTTAGCATGTCCACGCCCAGTCCGTGTAAGAGACGTTTTAGCTGGTCTCTTACACGGAGCTTAGGGCTGTTCCTGGATCGCGAGGCATGCATGGAGTGTTGCACGTCTCTTACACTCCGTGTAAGCCTTCGTGAATCCTGCCCCATGTCTTTTGGGTTTCCAATACCATAATGGGAATGGACTCCATTTCTAAGTCAAAAGTATGATTAAAGTTCATGAAACTGGTATTGTTTCAATCTTTGAAGTGCTCTTTGCAGCACCCACAATATGCCCAGTAATGACTCCTTCTGCAGTTTGTATAGGGTTACATATATTAGTAACATATCTAAATATGAATGTAGATTCTTTTTTATAAGACTTGTTGCTCCTACTACTGTCGGAACTGTATTGGGAATCTTTCTTCCACGTTGCTCTCGTTTCTGCCTGCAAATCCTGATATTTTCTAACTTTGTGTCTCTCTGTACGGAAGAGACGTTAGTCACTGAGTGTGGCGATTTCAATGATCAATGCTACTTTTATCTTCTTTTCATGGACCACTATATCCGGTTTTCTGGCATCTATCTTTTGAACTGTTGGTAATGGGTGAGCCCATGTGATGTAGACTTCATCATTTTTTATAAGGCTTTGTGGCTCATGTTTCCAGTGTTTTTCAGCCATTTCAGTACCATAATGTTTGCACAACCCCCAGTGCAACAGTCTTGCCACATTATTATGTCTTTCAGTATACAGTCCTTCTGCCATTAGTATGTCACAACCAGCAAAGAAGTGTGCAACTGTTTCCAGTTCTGTTTTACAAAACCTACATTTGTCTGTTTCTCCCACATGTTCAATGGACTTTGTAAACCAGTGTTTATGTAGTCCACTATCTTGGGCCTCCAATATTAACCTTTCATCTCTTAGGTTCATAGGTTCATAGGTTCATAGGTTCGTACTAGGCTATCTGCCCTAGGGCATGTATAAGCCTAGCCAGAGTGTGTGTGGCTTTCACCACCCCTTAGGATGAGAATACTATGCCCATTTAGGGTTTAGTTTACTGTGCCTCTGTCTAGTAGTGACACAGATATGACCCCCGGGGTAAACCTACGATCTCCCATCCACTCGTCAAGATTTCTCTTGAATAGAGTTAGTGAGGGGCTCTGCCTAACATGGATTGGGATTCTGTTCCAGAGTGTAGGGAGCCTCTGGGTGATGAATCTGTCCCTCCAGCATGTCCTATTTATTTCTGTGTTGAGGTTTAAGTCTCTTGCTCTCGTGGCTCTGATGGATTTGGATTTTCTGAGGTGGAGCATGTCCATTAATTCCGGATTGGACATGGCCTTGTACGTCAGGCACAGGTCACCTCTGAGTAGGCGGTTTGTGACTGAATAGAGCTGGAGTTTTTTCAGTCGGGCAGCATATGACATGTTTAAGACCCTTTATCCTCTTGGTGAGGAACTTTTGGGGTCTTTCCAACTGCTGCAGGTGTCGGGTAAGATACATCCCAAATGGGGCATTGTACTCAATCATTGGCCTGATAAGAGAAGAGTACAGGGGCACAATGACCTCTCTTGATCTAGATGTGAAACCCTTCATGATAAGGTGGGCAATATAGAAGGTCTTCCTAACCACTTTGGCAATGTGAGTGTCAAATGTGAGGTTACTGTCAACCTGGGTCCCTAGGTCCCTGATTACCTCTTCCATACTTAATGGATTACCACCTATGTGGTAATTTGTGGGTACCTTGTTTTTCCCAAAGGGTATGACTATACATTGTTTGGCGTTCAGCTTAAGGCCATGGCTCTGGCACCAATTATCCATTTCTATGAGGCCTCTCTGAAGGATGTTTGTGTCCGCTGGAGTATCAATTATGGTGCCCAGTTTGCAGTCATCTGTGAACTTTGTCAGCCACAATCCTCCTATGTTTGCCTGTACCTCGGAAAAATAAATGCTGAACAAGAGGGGTCCCAGGACTGAGCCCTGTGGGACACCGCTTGTGACTGGCTTAGAGTCTGACATAGCTCCAGCAACTCTGACCCTGTGGGTTCTGTCCTTGAGCCAGTTTGCAACCCATCTCATGACATATGGGTTTACATTTAAGCTGGTGAGTTTGTCTATGATGCCCGAGTGGGGTATTGTGTCAAAGGCTTTTGCAAGGTCAAGGTAGGCTGTGTGAACTGCCTTACCCTCATCAATGGCCTTATTGACTGTTTCAAAAAAGTCAACCAAGTTCAAAAGGCAGGATCTGCCCTTGACAAAGCCAAATTGGGTAGGATCCAATGTCTGTAGGTCCCCAATGTCTTTGTTTATGAGTTCCATAATGATCCTCTCCATAGCTTTGCAGACCAGGCTCGTTAAGCTTATGGGGTGGTAATTTCCAGGGTCCGTAGAAGCACCGCCTTTGTGAAGTGGGACCACTGTAGCCGTACGCCACTCTTTGGGTATGTATCCTGTAGTAAGGCTAAGATTAAACAGCAGCCTTATGTGTGGGTTTAGTTCCTCTTGGAGTTCATGTAGCACACAGCCCGGGACACCGTCCAGTCCCATTGATGCTGTGTTTTTAGCTTTAGAAAGGGCGGCTCTCACCTGGGCATCTGAGATGTTAGGGAGGCTACACTCTGCTGGGATAGTTATTTCTCCTTTTGGGGGGGGAGGAGAAATTTGCACTGAACCTGTCTGCCAGAATGTTGGCAATGTCAGTGGGTTCAGTGTATTTTGTGTCATTTTGGACTAACTCTGAGCATATCTGGGAGTTTCCACCCAGGTTTCTAACATAGCTAAAGAAGGCCTTGTGATTGTCTTTTGTGTCTTTTGCGATTTTTCTCTCAAAGTTGGCCTTGGATGATTTTATGAGTGATCGTAGTTTTTTGCTAGTACTGATCAGAGATGCCTTGCCTTTTAGGGATTTTGCTCTGTCATGTAGTAGCTTCCTCCTTCTGTTGTAAAGTTTGTTTATGGCTGGGGTCCACCAGACCGGGCGCCTGCCTTTGGGGGAATGGGTCTTGGTTTTATTTGGGATTGCATGATCCATGCATTCTTGAAGGATTCAGCAGTGTGGGTTGTGGTTTCCACTGGCCCAGGGACCTTGAAGGATACCACTTCAGTCTTAAGAAGTGTGAAGTTGGCTTTTGAGAAGTTCTTCACTGTGGTCTTTTGTGCAGGGGGTAGGGGTGGGATGTGGATTTCCAGTGAGATTAATTTATGGTCTGATCTTACCAATGAGGGATATACTTCCGGTGTGGAGCATTTTGTCCCCATGTTTGCGATGATCAGTTCTAGTATATTGTCTCCTCTTGTGGGAATGGTGACTAGTTGTTCCATCGCATTTGAGTTTATGAATTCTAGGAACCTTTGGGCTAGGGTGTTTGGGCTTGAGTAATGTTCCCAGTCTATGTTTGGGTAGTTGAAGTCTCCCAATATGATGGTATTTGGAGAGACATTCATACTCTCCAGTGTCTTCAGGAAGGCTGTCTGGGGTTCCTGAGTTTGAGAGGGTGGTCTGTAGCATGCTACAAATTGTAAGGCAGTTTTGCCTATGGTTAGTTGCACCTGGATGGTCTCCGATGCTTCGTGCATTGCCACTAACCTGGAGGTGTGGGTATCTTTGATGAATATGGATACTCCCCCTCCTTTTGTGGTTCGGTCCAAGTGTTGGGGCCGGAAAGCATGATATGAGGTAAAACCTGATAGTGATGGGGTGCTCTCAGGAGCCTTGAACCAGGTTTCAGTCACTGCACAGACATCGATGTTCTCCATACTGAGGAGGGCTTCGAGGGCATGCATCTTGAGGTTTAGACTTCTGGCATTGAGCAGCATTACCCTTATTTTTTTTCCACTTGTGTTTTCTAGGGAGGTAGGTTTGTCATTTGAGCCTTGCCTAAAAAAGGCACTATGGGGGTGGCAAGAGCCTTGGCTAATATCCGGAAGCCCAGGGGTGACAGGTGCAAGCCATCCCTTGCGAAGCAGCGTGGCTTGTCGAGCATGTCATCCCAAGCAGACAGACATTGAATCCCCTTAGAATGATACCAGTAATTAAGCCAATTGTTAAAATTGATCATTTTGTCTTTGTACTGTGGCATCATTCTTGGTGAGGGTAAGATGCTGCTCAGGGTCAGGGTCATACCAGCCTGGGCTACATAATCAGAGAGCTCCTCTATGTCTCTTTTCATGTAGTCCAGGGAGGTACGTCTCAGGTTGTTCACACCGGCATGTACAATGACTGAGTCATATTTGTACTTGCTGTGGAGTGACCTGAGTGCTTGTGTTATGTGGCAGATTCTAGCTCCCGACAGGCAGCTTACTGTGACCTTTTCCTTGTTCAGTCTGGTGAGCGGGACGTCAGTGTGTCTGACTATGGAGTCACCTATTACAAGTGTGTCTGGCATGTTGTTTGGCCTTAAGGGCTGTGACTGTTTAGCTGACTTTGTGAACTATGTGTTGCATGTGCTATGTCTTGAGGTGGCGGTTGCTTGGATGTCTGCTTTGGAGGCCTCTGTTGTTTTGTTAGATTTTTAATCAGCGCCTCCGAGTATGTTTTTGTGTGTTTATGTGTTTGGTTTGCAGTTATGATAGTTCTATGTGAGACTGGGTTTGTGGTGTGCATGGTTACCTTCTCCTCCTGACTGGTCTTGCCAGTACTGAATTGAGAGAGCTCAGCCTCCAGTTTGGCTATATAGTTGCATCTCTCGCATATATTTGTATTTGTTGGGAGGAGGAGAGGATTGTCTGTGTACATGAGGCAATTGTAACATTGCCTCAAGATTCCCAGATTCAACAGCTGAACAGGAGAGGACGCCAGCAACTGACCCTTCGACATGCTAGAATAGTGAAAAAGATTGCTGTGTAACTGAGTCAGAAAGGATCTATAGGGAAATGGGTACTCAAGGGAATTTAGGTGAATGAAGTACTTTCTTTTGTTTAAGAGTGCTTTACCTGTATAAAAAATGCTTTAGGAGCAAGTGCTGAGCTTTTCAGTTAGAGTATAGGCTGTTTAGATTGCAAGTAGAGCAGTTCTAAGGGAAAAATTGAAGAGTAGACTTTACGGAGCCAGAAATAGTTTAAACTTGATTAACCGGCGCCGCCCGATGCTGCTCTATGAGCAACTTCGCTCTAATTCGCGCTAAAGCGCTCAAAACGGGCTTTATAGCAGGGGGTTGAAAAGAGCCAGGAATTGACCCAAAATGGCCAATAAACTACAAGTTGCTGGGCTGAATTGGTTTGAATTTGCCATTCCTTAACCATTCCTGCATTTGATCCTTATCAACATGAGGTTCTTCCAGAAGTTTTCTATACTTGCAAGTATATTTATGCATTTTCCACATTTCTTGCCTTCTTATCGGGTCCTTCACCTTATATCCTTTCTTTTGTTTTTTTGGCACATTCAGTTGCTGCTTGATTTTTATCTGCTTCTGGTTTGATTTCCATTCCTGCTTGACGTCAAGTAGAGAAGTTATCAAAGATTTATTCTCTTCATGTTTCAAAACTTTCACTACATTTGGGCCTTGTGAGGTCAGCAGATATGTGTGCAGTCCCATGATTGCAGATCTAAACATGTAATCAATTTCAAGGAGGCCCATCCCTCCTTCGGAATGGGGACTATATAATCTTGGTATGCCCTGATTTTTAAAAATCATTTGGTGAGCATGAAGCAGCTTTCTTGTTTTCCTGTCTAATCTATCCAACACATTTTGGGACCAGTCAATCACTCCAAAACTGTAAGTTAGGACAGGAAGAGCAAATTGGTTTATAACTTGAATTTTGTCCCTAGTAGTCAATGTCGTTTTCAGGATTAATTTGAGTCTTTAAAAGTATTCCTTACTAAGTCTTATTCACATTTGTTCATGTTTTATTGTTGATCCTTCATCAATTCCCAAGTATGTATACACTCCTTCTTGCTCAAGTTCTTTTATATCACATTCTTGTCCCAAACTGATGTTTTCTTGGTGCTGCAATTTTCCTGCTTTAAAGGTTGCTTTTGCACATTTATCAAGACCAAACAACATTCTTATATCATCTGAAAATTTTTGACAACTTGCAGTTGTGCTTTCAGTTCCTCATCTGATGAGCTATACAGTTTTCAATCATTGACAAAGAGAAGATGATAAGTCTTTACAGTTTGTTGTTTTCTAGGAGCCAAATTATAGCCATGGCCTAAGCTGTTAAGTAGACAGCTTAATGGGTTAAGGGCTAGACAGAATAGCAATGGTGACAAAGAGTCACCCTGGAATATCCCCCTTTGAATTTTTATCGCTGGTATAACAATTTGTCCTTTATCATGGCTTAATTGCAAAGTGGTCTACCACTATTTCATGGTCACTGTAATGTAATTGATCACTGTAGGGTGTATCTTATACATTTTTAAGCACTCTTTTATCCATGAATGTGGGATATTATCAAATGCTTTTTTGTAGTCAATCTATGCTATACTTAGATTCTTCCCCTTTTTACAGTTCTCTACTATGACTTTATTTAACAACAAATGATCCTTTGTTCCATATGACTTTCTTTTATTGCCCTTTTATTCTATTGCCATAATTGAGTTTTCTTCTAAATGACTACAAACTCTGTCAGCATCAATTCCAGTGTATAGTTTTTATGTCGTCAGAAGGCAAGTTATTGGTCTATTATTTTTAGGGTAGCTTGGAGATTCACTCTTAAGTAGGAGCATTGTTTTTCCTGTTGTTAGCCAGGTTGGTGTCTGTTCAGGATGTGCATATAGATAGTTCTTACTCATGGCTAAATCTTCATGCAAAGATGTTAATACTTTTAACCAGAAGTTAGATACTGCATCTGGGCCTGGGGTTTTCCAATTAGAGACTTTTCTTAACTTTGTTTCAATCTCTCTGGTTGTTACATCATCCCATTTCAAATCCTGCACATTTAAACTTCTTATTCTTTCTTTTACTTCTTCTGTCCATTTAGCATCTATGTTGTGTTCCACAGGATCTTCATAAATATTTCTCCAAAAAAATACCTATTTCTTCTTTTTTTCTGGCCTTTCAATTCCTTTTACCTTATTTTCCAATTCTCTGTAAAAACTTTTCTGGGTCATCAATAAATTGCTTATTTTTGCACTTTTACTTCATATTTATCTACAATCTTCTAAGTTTTTCCACCAGTGCCGATATATTTTTTTCGACATAGGTTGTCTGATGATTCTCTACTACTTTTTGATAACTCCAAACATTCCCAGAGGTAGTTTTCTCTAAATACCTTATATACCTGAATAAGCTCTCCTCTTAGATATCTATACAGGACACTGTACAAGTTCAGATATTTCAGTCTGTCATGATAACTTAAATTTTCACATCCATTGATGCCCTTGTTATATTTCTGCTGTCCTCTTTGCAGTTTACTCATGCTTGGTTTCTTATAAGGTTTCCATACTGTTTTTCCATACTCAAAGTTGGATCTAATATAACTAACAATGACTTCATCATTTCTGATTCCTAGACTTTACAAGTTTTTTTCTACAATCTATACTTCTATAGCTATCATTAACCAATTATTCGATATGACTGGAAAAACTCAAAGCTGGATCTATCCATATACCCAGGTCCTTAAATGAATCTACAGTTTCAATCACTGTGTGCTATATTAAATATTCACCTTTCAATTTATGTCTCCCACATCGCATATACTTAGTTTTTGATGTATTTATCAGTATATTATTCTCCTGTGCCCAGTTAGCTAATAATTACCTATGAACCTATTATTTCAGCACAGATGGCTGAGTTGTACTGCAGTGCACCTCCTGATGTGTCTAGACACCAAAACCGTGATTTAAGCAATCCAAAACACAGTCTATGATATTCCTACTTTGAGCATAGGCCTCATTATATCCTTGCTCAATGGGGTTGTGTGGGTCATGAGCCAGGGCTAAAGTGCACAACCTGCATTCCCCACTAGATGCCTTTGTGGAATGCCACCCCTAGCAAACCTGGTAAACAGCTCACACGTGTGCCATATGTGTGAGTCGTGGAAACTGCCTGGGTACCTGCACAGTCATTGTAGATGATCCCTTGGGCATTATAGACAACATGGCAGGTTATAGAGTGGAAACCTTTAATGTTGATGTACCTACTTCCCTCTTCACAGGGCAGAGCTTTTCTATATGTGTGCAATCTAAGGCCCCCAGCACTTCAGGGAGGTGTGCTACTCCATAGAATTCCTGCATAGTTCTTGCTCTCTCATGTGGGGTATGTAGGAAACAAATGTGATCCCTTGCATGTAGTAGCATTGCATTTAAAACTGATGCAATACTCTAGAGGCTGATGCCTGTGACACCCCTAATATATCCCCTGTGGGTCTCTGGAAAGCACCAGTAACCAGTGTACACAATGCCACATATGCCTTTATTTCCACTGGGATGGATTCTCTATGGTTTCCTTATGACCTTAGGTGGGGACAGCAGAGGTTCCATAGTCCCTCCAGTGTTTCCCTGCCCACCCTGTATCTCTCAGCAATTTCTATGTCATGCAGTCCATGATAATTCAAAAAAAGGTCTAAACACCCTTCTTCTTGCCCAAGGTCTGGCAGCAGTAGCACCCTGACATGAAGCCTGCAGTGTTGCCCATACAACATAATGATAGCAGCAGCAACCCCTCACATTTTTTCTACGTTTAATCATGCTGTATCACAAAGAGTTTTGATGTACAAGGCAAATGGCTACACTGAGTGTTCATGATTGCTTTGCAATTTCCTGAACAGCTCTGCCATATTGGATTGTTTAATTGTCATAGAATTTGGCTCTTTATGCTGTCATATGCATATTACGCCATTTCTCTTTGTTTTGTGGTTCTATACAATGCGTAAAACCATTCACTGAATACCAAATAGCACTCTATCGTGTAGCTGTTAATGAATCTGTCCCCATATGTTAATGCAAGTAGCCCACTGGTAATTAATTAGTCATGTGCTCTCAATTGGCACTTCTGCATAATTAGCAATGAGCCACTAATGAGGTGTTGCTCTATGTCATTTTACCATGGCTTTGAATCAGAGATTTTATCCATTGTGCTAACTCACCAACCCACATTCACCAATTAGCAAGGGCAGCATACCTCTCAACTGTCAAGATTTTCACACAATGTCCAGATTTTTGCCTTATATTTTAGGTCCTTTCCTCCTAAAATGTGTTGTTTTATGGCAAATCATTGAGGATTGAAGTTACTAAATAATAACAGACATCTGAGTTTCAGACTTCATATACTTCAGAAAATGCATGGTACCACAAAATATTTTATTGTAACAACTTTCTGAGTTTATAAGGGCAATATTTTAAATTTCTCCAGATTTTTGAGCCATTGCCCCCTATTATTTTTGTCTTTGTCCAGATTTCTTGTGCTAAGATTTTGAGAAGTATGAAGGGCAGAGAGAATCTTTATAAATCCCAGGGTTTCTCGAATAGCAGAATCTATATTTCTGCAATCATTTCTAAAGTCAAGTAGAGTATCTTGAAATTCAGCCATAACTTAAATGTGTTCATTTACATCTGCATACAACTTGCCTTTTGAAGAAAATTTCTTTTTTTCAGGTCATGGTTTAATTCAGCTAGACATAAACTGAGTGCATCTCTTTTTTTTTAAGTAACTCGACTTTGTTAGCACTGTGGCATAGAAGGATAAAGCTCTGAATACAGTCTGGAAGATGCAAGTTCATTTAGTGTCCAGATATCTGAGGGACTGGGCAGGGAAGGGGGAGGGAGAGGTGTACGCATGAGATACACAGAGTGGATGAATTCCTTTGTCAGAGACCCAGGAAACAACCATGTAAGTGTTATCTAGGCAAATAATTTTTGTCTTTTCGGCTTTTCCTGGTTAGGGGTCACCACAGCAGAACTCCGGTCCGCTAATGATTGGCAGTTGATTTTTATGGTGCCCAGTTGCCAGCCCGATGCCCAACCTTCAGCGAAGGCAAGCCCATTCATGCATGTCTTTCGGAGGCCACTCGACTGCGGGGAGGGCATGCAGACTCCACACAGAAGGCACTCCAGCCAAGAATCAAACAGGATAACCTCTTGCTGTGAGGCAACAATGCTACCGCTGTACCACTGCGGCTTCTTATCTAGGCAAATAATAATCTTACAAAGTACATTTTGTACAGCAGCATCTTAATAACACTGTATGAGTGATGTTCCTGCTAACTACCATAATATACCCTAAGAATGAACTCAGTGGTGAGAGACCTGGGCACACAGGTTGACAGCAACCTTACCTTTGATCACCAAGTCTCCATGGTGGTTCTGTGCTCATCTCATAAATAAGGGCATTGCCTCCAGAAAAAAATAAGTTATAACCTCCCTGCACTCTTCCCTCATCAGGCCAATAATTGAGTACAACAGCCCTTTTGTTATGTATCTTTCCAAATGCCTGCAGCAATTGGAGAGACCACAAAGGTTCTTCACAAGGAAAATTCAAGGTCTTCAGCATCTCTCCTATGCAGATAATCTGAAATCACTGTCACTTTATTCTGTTTTATACAGACTACTCAGAGGCAATCTCTGCCTTGCATATAATGCAATCTCTGACCCTGCTTTATTGGAAATGCTGCATATTCACAAGTCAAATGGTACAGGGGTTACTCGCTCTAAAGACATTAACCTGGTATGTGACATTAATAGAACCTGCTGAAGGGACAGATTTGTCTCTCAGAGGTTACCACATCTTTGGAACAGACTCTCACTTCATGTCAAACAGAGCACCTCACTGGCCCTCTTCAAACACAGTCCGGATGATTGGATGGGTAACCATAAATTCACCATGGGGGTTCCACCTGTGCCCTCTTGGACAGGGGCAATAGGTGCTGATCATGGAAATAAAGGTAGAACTTGGCTAGGCTTACAAGGGCCCTGGGGCTATTAGCCTAGCAACGTCCTGTGATCCTATGATCTTTTTATTATTATCAGTGCTTTTGACACTTAAGTGTAGTTTACATTGAAATTATGAATTTGCACTCTATTGCAAGTGTTATTGGCTTTGTACTTCACTGAGTTTTATGTGTTTTGTGTTATATATGTGTAAATTGTTTTATGCTTCTAAACCTGAGTCACAACTGAGAACAGTACTTGGAAGAACCCGCCCATCCAGTTTAACAAACTCCAATAAAATAAAAATAAAAATGTACCCTTTTATCCATAATTCAAGCCACAGGGGCAAGGGTAAGTGCAATACATATGGAAATTAAGTATATCCAATCCAATGTTTTATAGATGTGGGGAGAAAGTGGAATAGAGAAAGAAAATGAACACAGACACAGGAAGAACATTCAGAGATTCTACAGAACTGGGCCAAGGTCAGGAATGAATCCCAGCCCCAAATGGAGTAAGTCAAGAACCTTAAGCATTTAACCACTACTCAGTTTCACAGTCTTCATTCTCGTGATATTGCAATTCTTGAACAATGCCTATCAAACCACGCTTGCAGGCCTCATATCAAACCATGCTTGCAGGCCTCATATCAAACCATGCTTGCAGGTTCTGCATTCCACAGTCACTGCCCTGGAAATCTGCATTGTGGCTTAAGTGGTATATTGTGTATATGTAAACCACAGTCAGGCAATATAATAAAGATTTTAATGGCAAAGTGTACCACTAACATCTTGCATTAAGAATTTGAGGTACGCTTTGCCAATTAATAATATTAAAGTTGAACATTCAAATTTTTAGTTGTTTAGTGCAATAAATTTAGTGTGGAATAGTTAGGCAACTGCAGACATTTATAAAGGGTCACTCGTGGTCTCCATTTTAATAACTATGAAGTCTCATACACTAAAAAAGGCAACCTGGGAGAAAATTAGTGTGTTTTTTTGAATGTGCACAGACCATACACTCATGTGCACACATTCACACCACACACACTTACAAGCATGTGCATGCATGCATGCATGAGCATTCATTAACACTTACAGAGTAGTGATGGATGCAAGTATATTCCCCCTGCTGTGTTTGTTTTCATGACACTCTGTTCATGGCATCAGTATTAAAAATAGAGCATGTATTTTGCCTTGACATACTGTGATGAAAGAACAGTTACAACTACTTGCTGTGGCCATTCATAGGCCTGCAGATGCCAGCAAACATCATCACATCTGACGTGCAGTACACACACTATACATTGGACACACTGTGAAGTTGCAAAACAGTGTCTAGCACCTTCTGCCTCCATGCTGCAAATTCTGACCATCCTCTTAACCGTCCACAGCACTGTGATCAGTGTTAAACATTCCAGCACTAAAGATGCTATCTCTTCCTGTATGCTGCTTCTGCCCTGTTGTTGACCTGTTAGTGGCTTTCATTTAAATCTGTTTCAATGTAATTATAACCTCAGGGTGCATTTTCTTTTTTACTGAGTCAACATTGTCACATGGACAGTACAGGATTAAAGTCAACTCATTAATTACTTCTCCTGTAAAGTCCTGTTGGTCAACTACATTTAGTGAGATTATCTGATCATGGATAAAAGAAACCAGTAATTTAGACTGTTCTTCTTTCTACATGATTGTGCACTTTCTGAGTTAACAATCACAGTTAGATAGTGTGGATGATATAGGCCACTACAAGTTAGGTCAAACAGGATTTGCTTTCCTACAAAAATGCTTTATTTCAATATATTTCTTTATGTGTCAGTGTGTAACAAGAACATCACTGTAACACAAATAGAGAAGAGCAAGGAAGCCTAATCGATTTGCTAATATCATTATTTGATTCACAGTTAAGTTTGTACTTCTCTTGGTAGTTGTGCAGATAGCCATTGCTATGACTGCTCCTTCATTTTGCTACATGAATAGATCTGAACCATGGATGCATATTCCCCATACTATGGATTTACCATGAATGCCATTTTTCAACACTTAACATAATCGGCACATGCAAGCTAAGTTATGGAAAAAAATCTATTTTCTGGCTGTACATTCCATGTGCAGAGCATCCCATTTGTACTCGAGTATCATTCATGAGTTGAGTTTCTGTACTTGCTTGCCAGGAAAACTAAAAAGGAACATAATAATGACATCAGGATTATAACCCTATGGTACCTAGATCAACATTGCAGCTACACGTACCTTATATTCCACAATATCTTCACATTGAAGAATGAATACAACCACAACCTTCCACAAGGCATACACTGTCCTTTTTCTTGTAGAGTGTGCTATTAGCTTTGAAGAAAAAAAATAAATAAATAATAAAACCAGATCCAGTTCACTCTGTTATTATATATGTGTGGAGACAGAAGACGTAATGATGGTAAATAATTACACTGCCATCTTGTGCCTAAAAGCACTTGGCACATCCCTCTAGCTTAAACTGTTGTAAGGAAATGCAGCTTTTGTGTCATGATCCCTTGCTCTGGTGTAATTCGCTCACCACTTACTAGCAGCCTAACTGTTGTTTGCTTTAAGCAAATAGTCTGGATTTAACATTTTCATATTTTGCATACTGAGGCACATGGACTGACCTTACACATTCACATCCATCTTTTCTATGGTCATTAGTGGTTCCATAATGTTTTCTTTGTTCTTGTCTGCTGGTCATCTGCTGTGGATTCTTTCTGTACAGATTATCATACATCCATGATGCACAGTTTATGCCCTACAAAAGACGATCTAACCTCTCGCGGTTTCTCCCTGTGACTGCTATTCTGCACTGACACATTTACACTATTTTCTCATCATGTACTCCACTGTTCAAATCGTCAGTGTGACAAATAATATGTAACTAATTTGCTTGAGATTCTTCGGGAGACCTGACCTCCCATAATGCCTACTTTCAGCAGTTGCCAACCGTTTACCTTAGTTTTCAACATTCACAGTATTTTTCTTTATTTGTTTTCACATGCAAATCTCCTTCCCAAGATATACATTTTTTTGTTCCTTTTAGTGTTTTTAAAGCTTAACATTTTCTACTGTTTTTCATCATCCCTTCTGAAATTCATTACTGATTCTGTGCGTGTTTTGTGCCCGTGTAAAAAAGATGTTATAGGATTTCTGTTTCAGTAAGCACAAACTCTTGATTCATGTGTGCAATTAATTGTGTGCTTGTGACTGTTCTTTTAGTACTGGAACATTATGTTTATTTGTAGATGTTTTCCAGATAATTTTTTTTTTTACTAAATGTATGACCCTCTGTAGTGGTTGTCATAAGACAGAAAATAGTTTTTATGCACTGTGCCCTTCCTGTTGTATTATAACAAGTAAATAAAACAGAAAAATAAATTCATAGTAGTCTTTCAGTGAAAAGTAAGTCAGCAATAACATCACAGCTGAAAACAGTACAAATGATTTAAAGAGCTAGGCTAACATTCAGAAAGCACCTGCACTAAATGTGAGACCATTATTCTTAGTGTGGCAGACAAAACAAAATGCAGTTCAAAAAACACTGTAAGAATAGACACTAAGATTTTATGTAAATGTTAAGCAATATTGTGACAGTGAGACTGACTTAACAACTCATGCAATTAAAAAATGTTATGCAAGATTGCTAAACCACAATGAAAGGAAACCTAGCTAGAGGATGCACATAATGTGCCAGATTCATGAAGGCTTGAATGGAGTCTAAGACTAGAGTAAGACTCCATGCAGCCAACATGTCTGCCAAGCGATCCAGGAACAGCCAGCAGGGGCGTGCAAGAGAGCTCATAAAACTACTCTTACATGGACAGGGTTAGGTTATGCAAATTACCTCATTTGCTGCTGAAAGCTATGCAAATGAGGTAAATTTGCAATCCAGGAAACCCTAACCTGTCTGAGTAAGAGTAGTGTTATTTGTAGAAATGTACTCAGTTGTCAACTGAGTACCATTCTGCAAATAGCAAAACGGAGCCATGACAGCTCCAAATAAAGGATGCATCCAGTTGAGGAAGCATGCCAATGGCCAAATATATGGCCATTGGCATTTTTTCCCATTGCAAAATAAAAAAAATATATATTTTTTTTACCACGATCTCCGATGTTTAAGCGTAGCGCAGTGCCGTGCAAATGTGCTGCGCTCTAAAAACCAGAAAACCAAAAAATAAAAGGCACAAATAGGGAATTTATTAAAAATATTAATTTGCCATGCAAGTGAATGGCAGGCTGAAGACAACATGGCTACTGAGTAGAGGTTGCTAAGTGGGGAAGCTCAGTCTGAGAGATGTAACTAAGCATTAGTAGGCAATCCTATGCAAATGAGGATAAGGATAGTGAAGCCCAATATTTCCTGCTATGTGAACTATGTCCCTAGAGTGTAAGAGTAGGAAAAGGGGAGTAACAGAGTAGGAGATGGGTGACATCATGAGGGGGTATGTATGAAAAAGACTGTAAGCTTATTGGAGCAGAGTGGCATGTGGTTGCTGTGAGTTAGTCAGGACTAAAAGAGGTGTGTCTACAGTTGCCTAAACTGAAATCCAGAAACTGAAGGTGTACGCCATGGCTATCACTAAAGTTTCTTGCAAAGCTGCTTACACTGTGTGCGCGTGTAAACCCATCTAAGCCTGTGTGCGCGAGTGTGCGCCCGTGTAAACCTGTGTAAGGCCGTCTAAGCTAGTATACACGAATGTGCACCCACCTTAGCCCGTGTAAGCCTGTGTAAGCCTGTGTGCACGCATGTGAGCATGTTTGCACTTGTTTGCGCGGCGCTGCCCCCTGTGGAAACAGAAATGGGAAAAGGAAGGAAAGGAAGTAGTAGGAAGTTAACCAAGGAGAACTAGCAGAGCTGCCAGGTGAAATCAATCAGAATCAGCCAATTACACAGGCAGTACACTAGCCCAGCCCAGCTCAGCACCTAAAACTCTGCAAACAACATTCCTCCATGTTTTTTCTCAGAAACACTGCAACACTGCAGTCAACAAAGAGAAGTGAAAACTTAAAAAGCTGAAACTGAGACATAAAAATGTTAGGGGCTGCCATTGCTTTTATAAGGCAACATGTGCATGATGCTGAGGGTGGTGCCATTGCAAATGCTGCCGAGCAACCCACAGTGAGGAGACTGAGAAGAGTGTACAGACCCAGGGTAACCTACCAGGGGCTACATGAGCTGGAGATAGTGGAGCGCTATAGAGTGGACAGAGAGCTCCTGCAGCAAATTGTTGAGCTGTGCAGGCCACGCCTCACACACAGAACCAACAGAGAGAAACCCATCCCAGTGGAAACCAAGGTATGTGTTGGCCTAAGAATACTAGCAACAGGTACCTTCCAGAGACCAACTGGTGATATGATGGGGATTTCACAGGCATCAGCATCAAGGGTACTGCACCAGTTCCTGAATGCCATGTCAGCACATGTCCATGATCATGTATATTTTCCCAATTCCCGTGAGGTATTGGTCAGTAATATGTGTCTCTTCCAGCAAATAGCAGAATACCCTGAGGTAGTGGGTGCAATTGACTGCACGCACGTACACATCAAAGCACCAGCTGGTGAGTGGGATAGGGCCTACATCAACCGCAAGGGCTTCCACTCCATCAACTGCCAGGTCATGTGTGATGCCCAGGGCATAATACTGAATGTGTGTGCTGGCTGCCCTGGAAGCTACCATGATTCCCATATCTGGCATCTGTCGCAGCTGTACCAGACATTTGCAAATGGGGACATCCCTGATGGTCACCTAGTGGGGGATGCTGGATACGCACTTGAACCGTGGCTGATGACACCCATCAGAAATGCACACACACCTGAACAAGAACTCCATAATGAGGCACACGCACAAACACGAAATGTAATCGAGCATGTGTTTGGGATGCTCAAGTCATGGTTCCAGTGCCTGGACACATCTGGTGGAGCCTTACAGTACTCATCAACTACATGTACCCAAATTGTCATGGTATGTGCCATGTACACAATATGATCCTGCAAAAACAGCTGCAGCAGGAACAGCATGGGGCAGGGCCAAACAGCCTCCCACCATTGCCAAGGCCTGCACAGGCACAGTGTGACTCAGAGGAGGAACAACCTGACCCTGACCCAGTAGGCAGAAGGAGGCGTGCCCAGTATACCTTGTCCTTGGCAAAGAGGCAAAGCATAGCACATACACTGGCACAGTAGGAACCCTGGAAATGATACCTCTCACTGACTCACACATAAAATAAAAAGGATGCCTAACTTGACACTACCTGTTTCCAAACATGTATAGGGAGTGTAGTATGTGCATCCAACATAGGCAGCCCTGCAGCACCACCTGAGGCATGATTGCTATGTTTTAAGCAATATAAAGCAGTGCTAAGCAGCTTTTACCAATATCTAGTATATGTAAACAAAATTGCTCTTGCAATGTTGGCCAAGGTCGGCCAAAGTTGAGTAAAGTCAGTTAAACATGCTCATATCTGCTTTACTGTACCTTAAGCAGTCTGGTCTGGCCAGCATGAAAATAAAAAGCAGTGACAGGGTTTGAACCCAGGATACTGTGCAGTATAGTCACAATACTGAACCACTAAGCCATGATAGCATTACAGTGGTACAGATACAGCAGAACAATTGTACACTAATGCAAACACAAAGCAATGCTGTATCAAGACCCTAATGAGGCAAATGGGTAACCTCACCCACATGCCTATGCAGACAGAGAACATCAGGCCATGCGTTGTGATGTGGGCTGTGTAGGCTATGAAGTCACAAGCTAATATATGTTGCAATGGACGCTAAGACTTGTAGTACACTAGTATGCCTCAAGCCAGTATGATAGTGAACAGTACAGACTGTAATGGTGTCCTGTACATAGCAGTGCAGGCACAGCAAATGTGTATAAGTGTCAGGTGAAACCCACATCCTATGTACACCCACAGTAACAATCCGGTGTACCCATGGTTAGAAATTTACAAAGAATAGCTGTCCCCCCTGTATGTAGAAATGCCGATAGGTATATGAAAAGTGTCTCATGGAAGCCCTGCAGGCACAGCATGATCCCTGTTGTTCTATGACACAAAGGTGAGCCCTGCTGTAAATATACACCTTGATTTACCATACACATATGGTATAAATGTGTATACTGTGCATGCTCACACACTCCAACAAATGTAGTGGATTTCATTCTGCAGCACACTGAAAGGTCATACTGGGCATGCTCACACACTTAAACAAACGAAGCAAATGTCAGGCAGGAAGATGCTGAAAGGTCATACTGGGCATGCCCACACAGGCTAAATACGGATGTGATGATAAGGGATCTATGGACAAATGTGTATAGTCATCTCTACTTCCAGACACACATTCACAAAGTGATATGAAAATCATACTATGTGTGCACACAAACTGCCAAGGTCTGTGCATGTAGGTCAGAGGAGGTTGCCACTACTCAGCAGTCATTAGACCAATCAGACACTACCACAACACACTTGCAAGGAATCTGACTATGCACATTCAAGCAATTAGAAAGAACAATGAAGAACCTTAACAAGAGGATTAGTGGCCTCAAATAGTTGCTCCATGTAACAAGAATGAATGTAACCCAAGCTGTACTCAGTTGCATACTGTCTACGCAGGAGATCTCCGCCCAACAGACAGGTCCATGTCATGGTTACACTCAGATCTGTTCTGAGTTACAGCTCAATGGCACTAAATGTACAGAGCCAACTGATATTGGCAACATTCTGGCAGATAGGATCAGTGTTAACTTTACCCCCCCTCACCCATGAAAGAGCACATGTCTATAATGGAAGACTGCAAAGTTGCAGACATCATGGCTGCACAGGTAAAAACCACTCTCTGAAGCCAGTATCACAGCAGCCATGGGACTAGATAACTTCCCAGGCTGTGTAGTATCTACTTCCCTAAAGTAAACATTAACGTGGAAGTTCTGTGGCTACTGACGTTTCCAGAAGACTGCAAACTAGGAGCCATCATTGTAAACACTAAAGATGTGGACATCCTACAAAAGTGCCTCACTGAGACAGATGGCTGTTGTCCAAGCCATGGGCTGTAGCTCAATGCCAAAAGGTGTATTATCATCACATTTGTTAAAATCTCTGTAGCCAAGAACTACAACATAGGTGGTAGTATACCTCACACTTTAAGTGTGACAAGAGACCTTGGGTCACGGGTGGACAGTGGATACAACTGTGATAAGCACATTCCCACAGTAGTCAGGAAACCCACTTATGTGGCACACATCATCACAAAATGTGTCTCATGCAGAAGAAAAGAAGACATTGTTCCCCTCTACTCACCACTCACTAGAACTATAAAAGAGTACAACGCCAGTGTTGTTATGTACCTCACAAGACAACTACAACTGGAAAGCCAGCAGCAATACCTCACAAAGAGCATTAGTGACCTGAAATACATGCCATACACAAACCATCGCAAAATGCTCTATCTGTACTCCCTTGCATATCGCCTACTCAGAGGTGTTCACTGAGTAACATCCAAAGCTATGTCAAACATGCAACTGTTGGATATGCTCCATGTAAAACACTCACAATCACCCTGACCTTTGGACCCAAGACCACGAGTGAAATACAAATGGAAGTAGTGTAGCCATTTACCTTATGGATATCCATACCTCCAGGTTACTGTCATAGCATGAGGCCTTGGAGACCATGCAAGTGCAACTAACATTGGGCAAAGCTGCCCATCAGATTGTAGCTTGCTAAAGATCATGTACCTTGTCTCAGGAACCTCACTCAGTAGTCTGGAGAACAATGGCAAATATAAAGGTCCTATCAAACACCATTATATGAGGAGATTACAACTACCCAAACAATGAGTGGGTGAAATACTCATATACAACGTCCTTTGCCCAATGTGTCCTGGAGTTAAGAAACTCTAACACCCTGGAACAGCTGGTCAGAATGCCCACTAGAGGTGACAACATACTGGACAAGATCATCACCAACATGGGGTACCAGTGTTCCACGAGAGAGATAAACCCCTTGCTGGTAATATCACATCATTAAGTAATCACACTGGACATCCACATCCCGCCTCCACACCCAGTCAATGAAACCATTGTGAAGAAATTTTCAAAAGCAAACTGCACACTACCCAAGACCAAAGTGGAAAGTTCCAAAGCCTTCTTGCTATAGGATAATGGTATACAATCTGCAAAATCATTTACAAGTGCATCCTATGAGCATCTACAGGGCTGCATGGATCGAGACATCACAAATACAACCAAGATGCACCCCTCCAAAAATAAGAAAACAATCTGGTGGTCGATGCCCATAAATAAGCTAGACAACAGAAGGAGGAAACTAACACCTGATAGAGCCAACATCACTAAAGGAAAGGCATCACTGATCATTATTAGGATGAAACAATGATAGTTCATAAAAGAATCCAAGCACAGTTTCTAAAGACAAATTGCCAAGGAATGTAAGAATAACAACCACAAAGCCTTCTGTAGCTATATCAGACATGTAGATGTCAACTTCCAAATATGCTGTCAGCTACTGAAAAAAGTAATGACATACACCAAACCAACTTTCATTGCCCACACCCAGGGGGACAAGTGCAGTGTAAACTCCCCCCCATCACCCCCAAAAGGCCCTGTGTCTATCACAGAAGGATGCAGAGACACAGACGTCACGGACATGCAGGTAAAGACAGCCCTCACCAAAGCTAAGAACATAGGAGCAATGTGACTGTAAGTTGTCCCAGGCTGCATCTTACACTAGGCCCACAAGGAACTATGCCTTCACCTACATTCACTGTCCAGACTCAAGGCTGTGTACCCAGAGAATGGCATACACTAACAGTCATCCAGCTCCACAAAGGGTGTGACAAAACAGAACCTGGAAACCATTGGCCAACATGTGTACTCAGCCTGGTCTACAGAGCTATTGAGCAAATCGTCATGGAACCCATACACTGAGACATTGGAGATCTCCAGACACTAGACCCTACACAACTTCACCTTGTTAAAGGCATAGCCTGGCTCCCAAACCTAGTTGACTTATTTAAAACAGTTACTATGAACATAGATGGAGGTGAAAGTAGTCCACACAGCCCACCTGGACCTCACTAAGGGCTTACCGCACCATTCCCCACTCCATCATCATGGACACGTGTACCAGCCTGAACATGAACAGCTA
The DNA here is from genome assembly GCF_019279795.1 of Protopterus annectens. NCBI lineage: Eukaryota > Metazoa > Chordata > Ceratodontiformes > Protopteridae > Protopterus > Protopterus annectens. The sequence continues at coordinate 1,433,539,624 of NC_056745.1, read as the reverse complement.
TGTCACAGGATGGGTGGCCAAGTGGCTCACAGATCAAACACACATGTTCATAGTTGCGGGTGCCATGTCCAACTCTAAGCCAGTCACAGATGGCATCACACAGGTCTTGGTCCTGGGACCCCACCTGTTCAGTCGATATTGCTCAGAGGTACAGGCAAGCACAGCAGGTGTAAGGCTGAACAGATTTGCAGATGACTGGAAACTATGGTCCATAATTGACTGTACAGCTGACACAGACATCCTCCAGAAGTGTCTTACAAAGACAGATACCAGGTGTCAAAACAATGCCCTCAAGCTGAATGGCAAAGAATGCATAGTCATTCCCTTTGGGTAATACAAAATGCACACAAAGTACCACATAGGTGGTAATCCAGCATGTACGGAGTAAGTAATTATGGCCCTGGGGACACAGGTAGATAGTAAACCTACCTTTGATGATCACATGCCCAAAGTGTTTAAACAGTCCTTCAATGTAGGCCATCTAATGTCACCTAATGTAACACACTTCGTATAGTCTGATGATGTCAGCATCCTACAAATATACCTGTGGAAAAGAAACCTCATAGTAATATGTATAGTGCATTGTGTTAATGCGTGCTCCTCTAGTATCATGAAGTAGTTAGGTAGGGGGTTTGAATCCTGCAGTGGGCAACTGTGTGTGTTTCCCTGGGAAGAAGCAACCATTTATGAGAGTAGTGAAACACCACAAAAGTGGTAATGTAACCTTTGTCAGTTCTAATGATGTGAGCATCCTACAAATACACCTGTGGGGAAAAAAGCTCACAGTAATATGTATACCGCGTCGTGTTAATGTGTACTCCTCCAGTAGCATGAATTAGTTAGGTAGGGGTTTGAATCCTGCACTGGGCAGCTGTGTGCTTGTGTGGGTTCCTTTTGGGAAGGAACAACCTTTTAGGAGAGTAGTGAAACACCTCAAAAGTGGTAATCTAACCTTTGTCAAGTCTGATGATATCAGCATCCTTCAAATATACCTGTGGAAAAGAATACTCTCAATAATCCATATAGCATGTTGTGTTAATGCGTACTCCTCTAGTATCATGAAGTAGTTAGGTAGGGGTTTGAATCCTGCACTAGGCAACTGTGTGTGTGTTTGTGTGTTCCCCTTGGGAAGGAACAACCTTTTAGGAGAGTAGTGAAACAGCTCAAAAGTGGTAATGTAACCTTTGTTAAGTGTGATGATGTCAGCATCCTACAAATAAACCTGTGGAAAAAAATACTCCCAGTAATCTGTATAGCATGTCGTGTTAATGAGTATTCCTCTAATATCATGAAGTAATTAGGTAGGGGTTTGAATCCTGCACTGGACAACTGTGTGTGTGTTTGTGTGTTCCCCTTGGGAAAAAACAACCTTTTAGGAGAGTAGTGAAACACCTCAAAATTGGTAATGTAACCTTTGTCAAGTGTGATGATGTCACCATCCTACAAATATATCTGTTGGAAAAAATGCTTACAGTAATCCATATAGCATGTCATGTTAATGTGTACTTCTCTAGTATCATGCAGTAGTTAAGTAGGGGTTTGAATCCTGTACCAGCTAACTGTGTATGTGTGTGTTTCCCTTGGGAAGACACAACCTTTTAGGAGAGTAGTGAAACACCTCAAAAGTGGTAATGTAACCTTTGTCAAGTGTGACGATGTCACCATCCTACAAATATACCTGTGGAAAAGAAAACTGACAGTAATGTGCATAGCACGTCGTGTTAATGCATACTCCTCTAGTGTCATGAAGTAGTTAAGTAGGGGTTTGAATCCTGCACTTGGTGGGTGTGTGTGCTGTATATGAGTGACACTGTTGGTCAATGTGCTGTGGGTTTTGCTTTTACCACTGTATGACATACCAGTATGCATTGCACATGTGAGCTAGCTGTGTGTCAAATACATATCTGTACATGTTACCTCAATGACTGCATGTGTGGGAACCTTGCTTTCTCCAAGAACACAGCTGTCATCCTTGCCAGACTGTGCTGCTGTTTCCCAGACCTTAGGCCACATCTGTATGCTTGTGACAAGGCCAGCCACTGCAGTGATCCCTGGCCTAGGTCATCTGTGTCACACAAAGTCATTACGATTCCTATTGGAATGTGTGAGTGAGGGTCTATGGCTGAGGTATATGTCAGACCTGTTCAAACACAGCAAAGTCTGTCCATGATGACTATTCATAGGTGTAGAACAAACTGTGGATATGCATGCAGACCCCTCATTGCTTATGTGAACCACCAAGGGATTCCAAAATACCTTTGGAAATGTGATTAACAAAGGAGAGATGACATAACACTTGGTTGCATGTACATATCTGTACCTGTTCATCATGCTGGTGGCTACTACCTATGTGGTACTGTGGGGATAATATGTTCCTTAAAGGTGGATGACTATGCTTAGTTTGGCTTATAGCTTTACAGCATGGGTTTGACAACAGGCATCTGTTGGTATGATACCCTTCTGGAGTATGTTTGTATCATCTGGAGAATTCATTATAGGCCACAGTATGCATTACCAGACGTGGACGGACATATCCCTATTGTGATTGCTTGTACCTAAGAGAGCTTTATGGCAAACAGGAGTGGCCTCAGTAATGAGTGAAGGTGAATACCAGTGGTTACTGGCATTGTATAGTACCTGAAGGATCCAACTGTTGCTGTGTGTCCTACATCTGTGTGTCGGTTGTCAAGACATCATCTAACGATTGGTTATGGTCAGGCTGTTGAAGTGATGTATACCACCAGAATGCAAAACAATGACAGATAGTAACAGTTTCACCCGCAGCACAGTGTCAAACCATGTCATACACACATGTGTGGTCAGGTTCCGGAATGTGTGTAGTACAATGCATACTGGCCACCAATAGAAACTATGGAGTGTTACTGTGTAATACAGAGCATGTCACCCTGGCCATGTGTCCACTATGCACGTACATGCAGACAGTGCACCTCCACCATGCTCACAATTGTACACCTGCAAATCTGTGCTACACACATCCCACACATACTGTCCACTTTCTAACACATGCTGCCAATACTGCACACATCAGCCAAGTGGCACATGGCCAGATAATACACAATTGGAACCAACACTGGTGTAAACAACACTACAATGACAAGCATAGCTTTAATGCATCATGCCTGCTCAGCTACACCTTCAAGCATATCATTACACTCTACAGCTGACAACATGCTAACATTGCTATACTGCTATATAGACACCCTGTGCATCAGCACCATGGTAGCCTGTTCCTGCATCGATGGTACAGATGACAGGAGGTGGCACAGGTTTCATCATATGCACAGGGTGTGTTGTTGGTTCGCCAGAGGCCTACAGTGAGCCATCCAATTGACATGTATGTGTGTGTGTGTGTGTGTGTGTGTGTGTGTGTGTGTGTGTGTGTGTGTGTGTGTGTGAGGGGCAAGAATACTGGAATGGGCCAATGTTGTTGTAATGTGTGTGGGTATGTGTTAGCCCTAGGTGTCTGGAGTATGTGTGTGTGTCTGCATGCACACAGTACCACCATGTGGCTGCCATATATGGGTACTTGTGGAAAAGCCACAGACTGTACCTGCAAGGCTTTACAGATCACTGTCTCTGGCCACGGATATGGTACCTGTGCCTGGCAGGGGTGCTACTGACACTATCAGGCACTAAGCCAGACTGGGTACTATCCCCAGACGTGGATGGATGTACACTGGACACAGATCTCTGCTGGGACTGTCCAGAGCCATGTGCACATAGTCTTCTAGGACATTCTATGGATAGCCCACCCCCAACATTGCTGGGGATGGTACTGGCACTACGGGAGCAGCTGTGGCTTGAGGGACGTCCGCAGCGACTGTCAGCTGCTGATGTTGCTGGCATATGTCCACGTCTCAACCGTCCCGCACTGTCCTGACACATGGACATGACATTGCGGGGGATGTCTAATGTCTCTCCCCAACGTCTATCATTGACCTCAGTATAATGTCGGATGGCACCTGCTAGGCCATGGATACTGTTAATGACAGCGGTGTTATGGGCCCTCTGTGCCCTTAGTCCCTGTCTGATGTACCGTCCAATATGTGCCTGTGCCTCCGTGACAGCCTGGAACATGCGTGACATTGTCAGACCTGTGGCACATCTGCCAGTGGCATAATAAGCAGCGGTGCTCCTACGAGAACCCCTGGACATCTGCCTATGTGGTAACCTTCCAGACATCTGGGTATGGCTACTGTGTTGGGATGCATGTGCCATGGATACCACACTGTCCTGGCCAATGCCAACAGTATGCTGTCCCTCAGCTATGGGCATTGGTGATGGATGTATTGGCAGTATGACTGTATGCATGCATGGGGTGGACAGCTGTGTACTGTCGATTGGTGGCCCAACGACAGACCCTGGCAAACACACCTGTGCCTGAACACACCTATCTTCATTATCACTATGTGGCTCAGTTTTCCTGCTGCAGTGAACCAGCCCTAACACAGCACCTGTGGGAGGGAGACAGGAAACACACTTTACGACCTGCACATGATGTTGGCACACATGCACGCATGCCTAAATGCACACATGCACACATGAACACATGCACACATGCACACATAGACACATGCACACAAATACACTCCTCACTACAGCAGATACCCACACACACCACCAGCAAAACATACTTAATAGTGGTTGAAGGTGGGTTACAGTGTCACAAGGCAAACAGTCATATCACACATGTCAGCATGCAGAAAGTCTGTTGCTCAAGACCATGCAGTGCGAGTGTAGGCAGCCCGTGTTAATAACAGTATACATGGCTTTGATGCAAGTGTGTTGTTGTTCAGTGATTGGCCTCACAGCCACTTGTTACATGGGTTTGTAAGGTGCCCAATAGGGAGCATTGACTAACATGAATGTGTTATGTGTTGAAGAGTGCAGCACAGCCCAATGATAGGCCTCTACCCCTCAGGTATATTATGTGTGTTGTGTGGATGACATGTGGGCTACTGAAGTGTGACCTTACAGCGGGTGTCTGGATACGCTATGTGTAGCATGCTAAGGTGTACTGCATATGACAAAGTTGTGTATGTTGTGTACATGTGTATCAACTATGCCTATCTAATGTCCAGTACGGTGTTGCCACAATTGTGTGTGATGCTCTGTGTATTGCATGTGATTGAGGCAGCTACTGTCATTACTGAGATGTGCATAGTCTCACAGTAAACATGCACAGCATGCATTATGCGTAGGTGTGTTACATGTACATGGCCTACACCTCACCTATGACATGCACATTTTATTAGCAATATTAAAATTATAACACACTCACCAGCATCGACCGGCTGCCTTGCTGTCACATCAGAGGGACCTACAAGAATATGAGACAGTTTGTCAGTGGCCACAACTGTGCCATTGCTACTGTGAGTTTGTTAAACTACAGTAGTACAACATTCAACAGTCACAGGCATACAGATTATATTCCAAATATCAGTACTGCACAACACTATGCAGCACAACTGCTAAACACACAGTACATATGTCACATATGCATAATCTAACAATACAGGTAACGGTAGTCTACAGATAGGTCATGTTACCTGCATGCTCCATGTCAGCATGCTGGGTGGCTCCGGCCTCCATGATGACACATGTAAGTTGCTGTTCCTGTGGTTGGCCAGGAGCCACCACGCTTAGGAGCAGCTCTTCCACTCTGGTGAGGGGGGATGAATGGCAACCCCACGACCTGTGGCAAGCTGTTGTCGATGGATATCAGATGCACGCCACCGGACATGTATAATTAAATCACTGAAGTGATGGCGTACCTGCTCATATGTCCAGTTATGCATGGCTATGTCATTTACCCGATGAACGAGATCTTGCCACACTGCAGTCTGCTCATGCTGGTCTTGGCTGGTTCTAGAGAACAGCAGGGTGTAGTGCTGCACCAGGCTGTTGTGTATTTCGGCTTCCTCTGCAGTTGTATAACATGGGTTTCTTGGGTGGGACATACCCCTGGAAGACAATTAAACAAGATGTGTGAGCAAGTCATGTGGCACACTTAACATCCTAAAGTACAGATATCAATTACCTGCCATATGTTGCATCCAAATGGTTGTCAGAGGATACACATGTTCAATACCACATATTAGTGCTCAGGCCACAACTGGCTGACAGTGCCTGCCACGCTCTATATATATCAAACCATGTTCTGCACAGCAGCAAAGAGAAGATAGTATGTAAGACTATACACCAGTACATGGCACACTGTATGTGACACAATGCACCACCTAGCCACAGGAGGTATATATCAAGGTAATGCATAAAGAAAGATGTCATCCATTGCAATGAATGTAAAATACAGTTACAGTACTACCTGTATACCACAGTAGTCTTTGATGCCAAACCCCTCCCTAACATATGTGCACAGTTGTTAGTATAGGTGGCATACTGCTGTACTAGACTATGCATGTTGCTAGATACACACGTATACCCTGTAACACAGATATGATTGAGGGCATGGTACAGGCATAATTACACACACATAAGACATACATACAACACACAAATGTATGCCAACCCAGATGAGCTTTACCTGTGTACCATACAGTACTGTGTGTCACTACTTACAAAACCTTATGCCTGAGGTATGTAATCTGTGCGGACTACAGGGAACACACAAAACTGTGTTTCCAGGCAATGTGAACATACACCATACTGTACTGTTTAGGCCTACAGCTGCAGGTAGTACTACAGTTCATATGGGAGTTGGATTCACCAGCAGTACCACTCACTAAGCATACATGTATTGCTTGAGCCTACAGTGGGACACCACAGTCGACAACAAGGGACTACGTCACACCGATTGCCATACTACTTTTTCTGCATAGCAATAGCATACACATCTTTTGTTGGGATCACAGCTAGGACACAAACTACCATGACAGATACAATTTCACACTACGCTATCACACCTTTACAGACCTTGCACACATTCACCAACACATTCACCATCACACTCAGTCAACCTCACATAGCCATTATTGCACTAAGTACATGTGTGTGTGCATCATGTCATGGGTAGGTAATACGCTATTGGCCCTAGGGCCTACAGCAGCCTAGCCATATGCTACCCTGGCCTTTGACACACATGTAATTTAATTTCACTTGCCCCTGTCAACCAGAGCCACAGAAGTGATTCCTGAACAATCATCAGGAGTATTTATGACAACTGCTAATGAGGAGCTTTGTTTGCTATTGATAGGTGGTTTGTTCCAGAGTATGGCATGTCTCTGAGTTAGGACTCTATCCCTCCAGCATGTGCTGTTTAGTGAGCTGACAAGGTTTAGGGCCTTAGAGCGTGTATCTGGGAGGGATTGTAATATGTTTACGTGGAGGATGTCCAACAGCTATGGGTGTGACATAGCTCTGTATGTTAGGCAGAGGTCACCTCTTGGTAGGCAGTATGCAACAGAGTGTAGCTGTGCTTTTGTGAGTCGGTCTACATAGGGCATCTGAGGCCAGTATTACTCTTTGTGAGGTATGTTTGTGGCCTTTCCAGTTGCTGTAGTTGTCATGTGAGGTACACACCACATGGGGCATTGTACTCTCTAATGGGTTTTAAGTGTGATGAGTAGAGGGGAACACTGACCTATATTTCCCTAGATGACACATCTTTTGTGATGACGTGTACCAAGTAGACAGAGTACATGACAAGTGTGGCACTGTGATTATCAAAGGGAAGGCTACTGTCCACCTGTGTCCCATGTTCCCTTATCACATCTTCGGTGTTAGGTAGACTGCCACCTATGTGGTAGTTAATGGGTACAGTGTTCTGGCAAGAAGGGATGGCACTGCAGTGTCAACACTGACCTTCAGTCCATACCTTGTTCGCCAGGCACCTGTTGCAGTAGGTATACCCCATGTCTCTCTCTCTCCCTCTCTCTCTCTCTATATATATATAAATATATATATATATATATATATATATATATATATATTTATATATATATATATATATATATATATATATATATATATATATACACATACATACATACATACATATAAACATCCATTGCTGTACAGATAGATGTACATATAGGCACATATACAGTCCACTATTCATGGTGGGAATATCAATTATGCGACAGTTGTGAGATATACAGTTATGTAATAATATTACACAGTGTTGTGCAGACTGCATTGAAGGTGTCCTCAGCCCAAGTAGCTTTAGCAGGCCTCACTGGCTGCAACACTGCAAAATTGACTGAGCATACCCACAGCGTTTAACCAGCACACGTCATATACCAGCACTGCATGCTGATTTCTTTGCCAAACACTACAACCTACATAGAAATATGCACATAACAACCTTCAACAACGTATATATATATATATATATATATATATATATATATACACACACACCCTTCACAAACAGTTTCAGTATGTCCCTTGCCCTATGCTCATGTACAGATACATATAGATATGTACTGCTGCCACATATGGATGATTCACAATTTGTAGAGTACTCTTAAAAAACATCTACTACATGCCAGCAAATACATATGTGTTACATACCTTTCCTTTGTATTTCTCTGTTCCGTCTGTTTTTAAAGGAAATAATTTTTTGTTTTTAGTATTTTTTTTTATTTTTTTTTTTTTGGTTTGTGTTTTCTCTGTCTTTTGCTGTTGCTCTCTCTTTTTCTGTGTCTCTCTGTTTCTGTCTCTTTGTCTGTGTCTGTGTCTCTGTCTCTGTCTCTCTCTTGCTCTCGCTCTCTCTTTCTCTCTTGCTGCAATGAGATTATTGCATGTGTGGACAGCAAGTACAGCCTGCTTTTCTAGGTATCTGCACATGTGCATGTGATAGCCTCTGCACCAATTGGTGCCCACCATTTACTAATTGCATGCAGCCTGCTGTGTGGTAATTGCAGTACTCACTGTCAGAGCAGCCCACTGCTATAAAATGCTAAATTAGGTAGGCGTAGCCCTTTCAGCTTTCCAAAGTGGGGCCCATGCTTGTTTGCTGTGGACACCGTTGTGTCAGTCAGAAGGTTGGTATACCTCTTATATCTGAAGCTAGGGTTGTAGCCAGTGATTTGCATGTTGTACTCACACCTGAATGTTGCTGCTTCTAGTACACACTTGTCAGTGTAGAATTTTACTCACCCCTCCAAATGCTTACACAAGATACATGGGAGTATGTACATTCTTTTCTAATTAGACAATTAACTGCCATACTAAAGTAGTTATTGCAATGTATTCTTCTGGCACATGAACTGTTTGTGAACTACTATACTGTAAATATTAATTAACTCACTTCTGAACACTTTGTTGTTTATTTGTGTTGACATTAGCACAGGCTGCTCAAGACAACTGGACAAATTTCAGTGCTGAGTATGCCTACCTACATCCTTGGTAGAGCCTGAATACACAGGTATATTGCTCCTTTGGGTAGGGGTGCAGAAGTACAGAGAGCATTATATATTATTGTGTGATGTTTATCTTGCTGAACATATATGGTTGCTGTGTACCTGTTAGTCTAACAAGGCAAGTAGTCTGTCTGCATAGCTCCCACCTGTGGACATATCCAGATGGTAGCCAGAGTTAGGTCTGTGCACCACCCTGGTCTTTTCTGCACTGGAACAATGGCCTTGTCACAGTTGGTTGCTACCAGTACATGGCTACATCCTTTGATATTTCTGTGTTGTACTCCTACATAAGGGTATGCTTGTGGGACTTGTTCCACAGCTATTTGCTATTTGAACAGCCTCAGGGAAAGGTACATATAAGTGAGGTACACCTGTAATATATTACAGACATTAAGTTGAGACTGTGAGAGAATCTGAGCATATGTATTAATACACCTTTTCTGAAGTGCAAGCAGTGTGTAGTCTTATTTATTGACATTATTCATTAAGTGTAATTCCCCACTTTCCAGCCTAACGTCGGTACTTTTCAGAGGAATTCTGAGGGACACAGCTAACATTTGTTTACGAATCAGGGACATCCCTGAAAAGCAGTCATAGTTGGGAAGTATGGCCTCTGCCCTATTCAAATATGCCAGTGTTTATCCTGCTCTGATACTGTGTGGGGTTTGTAAAGTGCTACTGTAATTTTATTTCCTGCTAGAATGGCTGGTTCTCTTTTCACAGTCATGTCATGCAATTCCACAACAACTGCTGGTAAAGATCCACAGAACAAGATTTGTGTTATGGCATTCCTATTTTCCCCTTTACATTCACTCATTGTAATGCATGATATATTTATTTCAGCACCAACTCGTTGTATATCTATTGTGGCTTAGTGGAACTTCATGCAGTGCAGTGTGTCCAAGGTCCGGGGTTCGAGTCTGACAGAGGTGTTTTATTTTGCTGCACAGCAGAGCAAGGGCCCTGCCATGCAGAGTGACTAAGGCACTTTTAAGCAGTTGTAAGCGGGTTTGCGCGGGTTTGCGTGATGCTTAGCAATACTTAGCTAAGCACACACATGCACACACTCGCTCAAACCCACTAACCACTGCTTAAAAGTGCTTACTCTCGCTAACTCCCATGCTAATTTCTTTGAAAGAAAAGAAAATGGGGAGATAGGAAAGTGGTGAAAAGGGGGCACAAAGAGGGAAAGACAGTAGGGAAAGCAGCTCGGGATGTGCAGGATGGGTGTAGGGAAGGTCCATAGCTGCCCATTTCTTTACTAGCAACAGCTGTGCATATGTTAGGAATTTAGAGTGAGATTTTAAACCTTCCACCCCTGAGAGAGGGGTGAGGACAACAAAGTATGTTGTACTGCCAATTTTAATTATCAGTTTACATGCCCAGCGGACATGTGTGCGAAATGGGCAGCTGTGTATGGGGCATAATTTTTTTGTGGGTACAGATTGCCCTTTTTTTTTCAGGTGAGAGTGGAATGTGAGGTAGAGGAAGTAGGTATATTTGGGGAGGTAGGTTGGGGAGGTAAACAGACAAGACAAACAAGACACATACAGGGGCGAAATATGACACATGGGGTGGGCGAACACAATTGATGGGGACGGATGTTTGGAAATCGCAAGCCCATGAGCCCACAGATAAACAATGGAATTGAGATCCCCACCCATGGGCAGTCACCAGTGCACTTTCACAGCCCCGAGAGTGGCTGTGCTGTGAGCTGCGTAGGAGGGGCAGGCTCACCCATGAGTTGCGCCACGCTTGCCTCGAGCTGGCATAGGGGATCAGCGACTGAATGCTGGCTCTCCCTACACACCACAGCCTGGACCCTTCAGAGGGTGACAGGTGGCCCTTCTCCGCCCACGCTTGCATGGGGGGACGAGCCCCATCCCTTGCAGTGCTTCCACCCAAAGGTGGCACAGGACCAACGGAGGAGGGGAGCCCGGGCTGGGCACTGGACCTGCTGGTGCCGGGTGCAATTGCCAGCTGAGGAGGGACAGGTGGGTTCGCTGGGACCAGCCTTCCCATACGTTCTGTGTTTAGGTGTGTTTAATTACAACATAGACAACAGCATTCCAAATTAGTTGTAACAGCATGCAGTAATATTCCCATTAACCCAACACACCAGGGTTCCAACAGTTGAACAGCAAGCATAACACATGCATTTATTGAACAACAGTGGACATTCCAACAGCATGCAGGGATGATTAGTGGCAACAAGCCACCAAGATTGTGGTGTTTGAACAGGGCGCATGCATCAAAATAAATGCAGATATTTATAGAACAATAGGACATATGTCCCAACAAATGTTTTGAGATTACACATACCCATTGAGGTGTGGAATTGCATTGTTTATGCACACACAGTAGGGTGTAAAAAGATACCTCCATTAACATCTTATAAGTACTTATAGTTTACACTACATTCCTATTGACTGAAGGTGTATATCCCCTAAAAGTATTATTACACTAGGCAACGTGCATTAAGTTGTGTGATGGGTTTGGCTAGTTCATTTTATACCTGACCTATATCTGACATATTAACTGTCCAAGATGCAGATGTTACTGCTACATAGTTATATATTTTATTTATATTTATATATCTACATATCTGGATGTGTTCACGTGACATTTTCGGTTATATTTCTACAGAACCCTACATTTCAAGTAGCACACTCACTTTTCTGGGGAACACATTAACAAGCTACTAGTGTGCCAGATCTACTTATGCATGCCAGCCATTAACCAACTGTTGAGGACTGTATATATGCTTACTCGAATACTGGAACACAACACGAACAGTAAAAATGTTTGATAAATCTTTTTAATTCTGGTACCTCGGCCTTCGCCTTCTCCTGGAATACATTTTAAAAGATCAAACAACACCCCTTTTATACCACATCCAATTGAGTGATTCATTCATCCTATTAAACACTTAATCAATTAACTCAACCATATATTTTCATTTTGAAATTTCAGACTACATTGTTATGATAATTTCTGACTTCATTAAGTGTAATATCAACTCCATTGCATAAAAGTGTGATAGATCATGAACATATAAACATTTTACTGACATTTGTATATTGCCTTATTCAATTAATCCAATATGAATACTTTTCATAAATTATATACATCTCATATAAATTCTTAAAATGAAATAACACTTACAATGTTTATTATATACAAACCTAACAAATAAACACTGAACTCATGTGCATGAATTCCATTCTAAAAAAGTTTTTTTGAAATTTTCAATTTTAAATTGCCATGTTCATACCATTTGGAAAAAGTGTTTTAAAATTGAGAATGAACCTGGATTCCATTTCTAATAACTTATCATGAAAAACTGCCTCATTACCAAAATTCCTAGGTTTCCCTAAAACACAAAAAATAAATCCCTCAGGAACCCCCTTATGTTGCTCGCAAAAATGTTTGGCCACAGGACTTTCCATTCTTTTGTGTATTATGTCTCCCAAATGTTCAAGAATTCTAAGTTTGACCCTTCTACTTGTTTGGCCTATATACCACCTCTGTTTTACACAACCACATCCTATAATATATACTACCCCCGTGGAATTACAATCGTAATATTCTAGAGCCCTATACACTATATTATTGATTTTTGTGCCATCCAAGCTTTTAACCCTGGGACACACCTTACAATTTCCACACCTAAAAGTTCCCTTTCTAATATTCTTCTTATATGTATTCCTAACATTTAATATTTCCTTCAGATTGGAATACCTGCTATAAGAAAAGGTAACTTTGGATGGAAAAAGTTTTCCCACCTTATCATCTCCAGTGATGATGGGCCACAACTTCATTACTGACTCCCTTAATATGCTAGAAAATTGTGAATATGACAAAAAAAAATCTTGTTGATATTAAGGGAAGGGTCTCTAAAGTAGAAGCGGAGGTCATTTCACGTAAGAAAAGGAAATTTCTCCATGATACTACAGACCATGATTCGGGCAAGCTGTTTTCTTGGCAATACAGCTTTAAGAAAAAGCGTGGCGCCGTCCGTGACGTCAGAGGTGGGTCGAGGTCTGGCATCGGAGATACTTCTGCATCTTCGATTGAGGAATCCAGCAGCAGAAAAAGCGTTTTGTTTGAAAATCTGAATGTAAAGCAAGATACAGTTGTGGAATCCAATGGACTTACAGGCAATTCTGGGCAAAGTCCGACACAGCAAAAGGGAAGAGGGCGTCGTTTTCAGAACAAGGGAAGGAGAAGATGACAACTTGGGGGGAATAGACAGACATGGAGACAGCAATTTTAACTTTGGCGGATTTAATTGTGGCGATGTGCAGCGCAACCATGGATTAATTGACACTTTTTGTTCGCCATGGGATGGAGGTGAGAGTTACAACATTTTGAACCTGTCTGACTGTAATATCACTAAATTTGCATAAAGAGAATATTAGAAAGAGAACTTTTAGGTGTGGAAATTGTAAGGTGTGTCCCAGGGTTAAAAGCTTGGATGGCACAAAAATCAATAATATAGTGTATAGGGCTCTAGAATATTACGATTGCAATTCCACGGGGGTAGTATATATTATAGGATGTGGTTGTGTAAAACAGAGGTGGTATATAGGCCAAACAAGTAGAAGGGTCAAACTTAGAATTCTTGAACATTTATTAATTACATTACACACTTTTCTAGAGGCTCTCACATTTATTTGATATTACAGTGCATGCAGAAGACTTATTCAAGACATATTATACCTTTATTAATAGGTTACAACACTCTTTTTCAGGCTCGCTCACTTATTTTATATAACAGTACATGCAGAGATATTATTCCAGACTTATTTTACCTTTATTAATGGGTTACAACACTCTTCTTTGTGTGAACGCTCTACCACTGTGCTATTGGGCTTGATTTGCATAAGAATTTCTTATTATGCTCTTCTTTGTCGACATTGCTAACTGCAGCTAAGCAATGGGCACACCCGTACACACACACGCAAATACGGGCAACTATATCGGTAATTATAAAATAAAGAAATTAGTTTACATTTTACATTTACAAAGGGGTTTAGTATGTGGGGATGTGTACTGTTTGCTATGTGTGCATTTCAGCGGACTCACTCCTTGCATTTCTCATTTTCACTTTATATGTTTGCAGGGGCATGGATATTTGGACTGCTCAGTAGTCCAACATGCCCCCTGCTGTCTTACACGCTCCATGTAAGCCTTCCAGTTGAGTCAGCGCCCTCATGCATATGCATGACGCGCTGACGTCGTAGGCTTAAATGGCAGTCTCCGAGTAAGACTTGGTTAGTCTTACTCGGAGGATTACTGAATCCTGGCCAATGTCTTAACATTTCTGCCCAGACTGCCATATTGCATAAACTGCAAATGTTCACAACTGATTATATTACAGTCATGTCATGTAATGCAATATTGCAAGGAGTAGGAAATCTACTCAACCAGGTAAATTCAAGGCAGGCAAAAACATCACTGATGACCCAGAACAGGAGATCCTAAGCAGATACAGGTTCATCCAGGAAATACTGGATAGCTGCAATATCTGCAGACCTTGAATGAAACCACACTTTACTCAAAAATGGGCCATCCCATTGGACAGCATTGTGCATCTTTGCCATAGGCACATTCCAAAAGCTGTCTGGCAACATTGTGGGAATATCTTAGGGTTCAACTTCAAGGATATTTACCACCTTCCTAAATGTCACAGTCAAAGATGTTGATAAGAATATCAAATTCCATAAACTACATCAGGAATGATATTCCACTCTGGAAGCCTTTTATTGGTCAGTCTCTATCCCTGTCATGCTTGGGATCACAGATTGCACATATACACTGATATAGCCATCTTAGCTAGATGGCTCATGTAAAGCATTCAAAAGGGACATTACAGTATCCATTGTTCACTTCTGGTCAGTACCAAAAGTATGATTGAATAAATATTAGTGCCCACCAGTCTGGAAGTTTGTGCCACAGTTTCACCAAATTCCTTATATATTGCAAATAATTGGTAGGTACATATCACAATCACAAGTATGCTGGGCACTTTACTCTGAAAGTCACTGGATAGTCAGTGACCCCCTCCCCCAGAATGGCTACCCATATCTTATTGCCCAACAGGCTCAAGGGAAAACAAAGTTACTACTGCTCTACATATGTTGCCCGTGTATTATTTAAGTGTGCTGAGATTTCAACTTCCAAGATCATTGTGAACCTACCCAAGACACTGATTTTTTTCTACCAAAATGAAGACATTATCCATAACCACAGCTGGAAAAGTTCCTCCCCCTGGGATGAGGGCATCATCTGTGGCCACAGGTGAAGAAATTCCTCCACAATAGATGATGGCCTCATCCCCAGCTACAGGGGGAAAAAAGACGGAAATTATCCTGTGCTACCACTGTTGGTGGAAGGCTGCCCCCACCTCTTTGTATTGCAGCTGTGCTAATTTAGTATACCTTAAGGTCATCCCTGTTACTCATGTCACATACGTGCTAAGAGCACTACCAAATCATGATCCCCTGGACAGTGACAGTATTAATGCCTGCCTGTATGGCTGACTGCAGCCTGTCGCTGGCTGATTTAGTTCATGGGTGGACCGAATACATAGTGCCATGTTTACACAGTGTCTCAGCCAACATCTCTTTCTCTTCTTCTGCTTCTTCATCTTCCATAATGCCTACAGCAGTGTGACTCAGCTATGATGTATATTGTAAAACACCATAGAAAGAGAAAATGTATGAGAAAGCAGTGCTGTCTCTGTGTGATCTGTGGAGCTGCGTCATACAGTGTGTAATGTACCAAACGCGTAGTGACAAAATCCACCGATGTAGCAAGAATGCATATACAGGCATTTGTAAAGTTTAGTACTGCACAGATACAAAACTATTGCAATATTGCATGATTTGCCCAAGATTAACTATGTGCCTACCAACCGTGTTAAAGTGGCCATAACAAGCCAAATTGGAATGACAACCTCCTAATGAAAACTGTATAGTATAATTATTCATGTCTGTTGACTGACTCAGCTAATACAGATGTCACAAATACTGATTCAATAATATAGAAAAATTAAGAGAAACTAATTTTTAGGGGGGGACTTACTTAAGTACACTGATCCCATGGTTGCACAAGCATGAAGTTAAGGTGAACACCCTGCAGTGATGACATGCAAACCTTCAATTTACTTGCAGTACTTCACTGCCATGAAAATAAAGCTATTTGCCCTTCACCACAACTGTGTGATTATAAAGGGAATGTAGGGGTTAACGTAAACTGATATGGATCATCAACCAGCAGGCCAACAAGGTGAGCCATCAAATGTGCATGAACACACCGGCTGATAACTAAAGCAATAGTATATATACACACACACACACACACACACACAGATATATATATATATATATATATATATATATATATATATATATATACACACATACATACATACATATATCATCATCATTGTCATTATCATCTCCCCTTTTTTCCCATTTTCTACATGGGGTCAGGGTGTCATGTCACTTGTCTCCATCTCTCCTTCCTCAATGTCACTCTCCTGTCTTCTTTAACACTCATCCCTGACTGTCGTTATGTCTTCACTCACACAATCCATCAACCTTTTTGCTAGATGCCCTCATTTTCTCTTGCCTTCTTCCTGTCTGTCCCAAATCTTCTTCACCAGTTTGCCTTCTGCTTCTCTGCACATGTACCTGAACCACTGCAATCTGTTCTCTTTGATCTTTTCTGCAATTAGAGCTGCTTTGGCTTCTGCTCCTATATCCTCATTTCTTTGTCTGTGCCATAGTGTGCACCCTACCACTGTCTCAGGCACTTCATCTCCATCACCTCTAGCTTCCTCATCTACTTTGCCATTACTGCCCAGGTTTCTGTACCATATAGTAGTACTGGTTGCACCACTTTTTTGTAAACCTTGCATTTCAGTTTCTTTGGCATTCTTCTGTCATACACTACACCTGACACTCTGCACCAGTTGGCTTCAGCCCCTCTGATTCTAGCTTTGACCTCCTCATTCAGACTTCCTTTCTCCTCACCCACTCCTCCCAGATACCTGAAGCTGTTAACCTCTTCCACTGTTTTCCCTTCTATCTCAATTTCAACTTCTTCTGATTTTGCTCATTTGCTGACCTTACAATTGTCTTATCAGTACTCATTTTCATCCCATGTGCCTTCAGTTTTGCATTCCATTCCCCTACCCTTTGGTGAAGTTCTTGCTCAGTCTGCCTGTAATGCCACATTATCTGCATACAGCAACTTTGTTGACATGTTCCCTCCAATCTGTTTGTTAATATAGTCCATCACCAGTATGAACAGCAGTGCGATCAGAGCTGAACCCTGATGCACACCCACTCCCAGTGGGAATCCCTCTGTAAGGCTGAGCACTGTTCTTACTTGAGTTACTTGTTCCTTGTACATAGCTTGCACTAATTCACAAATGTTTCTGGAACTTCGAATAACTGCAGAACTGCCCAAGTTAGCTTTCTTGGGACCTTGTCATATGCTTTCTCCAAGTCTAGGAACACCCAGATGGATTCCTTCCTCATCTCTAGCTTCTTCTCAACTTGCTGTCTCACTGACAACATTGGGTCAGTTGTGCTGCATCTCCCATCTTACTTTCTACTGCTCTGCTATTCGCTTATCAATCACCCTTTCCGGAATTTTCATGCAGTGTGATAGGAGGTTGATACTTTTATACTGCCCACAGCTGTGGATGTGCCCTTTGTTCTTGTACACTGGCACACATACACTCCAGTCACCTGGAATACATCTTTCTTTCCATACTGCTTTGAATATCTTCAGGAGCCATTTCTCCTCTATCTCACCCAACATTTTTATCATCTTTGCTATGACCTCATCTGTGCCTGCTGCTTGCCCTGACTTCATTTTCTTTAGTGCTGTTCTTACTTCTTCTAGAGTGGGCTCCTCCTTTTTTCTCAACATAGGCTGTGTCTGGGGCAGTACAGCTTCTGTGGGGTTTTCCTAATTCAGAAGCTGCTGGAAGTACTCTTGATGTTCTGTGGACTGGTGAGCAGGTTGTTCCTGGCATCCCTTAAGAAGAGTGTCTGATTATCTTCTTTATCTTTCTGTCTTTGACATGCAACTTGATAGAGTTTCTTTTTGTCATCCACTGAGCCCCTTTCCAGAAGCTGGTAGAGTGCCCCTGATGCACTGTTCTTTTTCTATTGCAACTCCTCTCTTTGTTATTCAATTGGTATTCCTTCCTAGCCTGGTCCATCTTTTCTTTCTCCCACTTTTTCCTGCACTCTTTCTTCAGATGACGCTGGATTTCTGCATTCCACCTCCAGCTTTCCTTATGTACCTTATTTCCATAGCTGGCTCAGCCACATATTAGTTCTGTAGTTCTCACACATGCTGTTTTGAGAAACTGCCATTCTTCTTCAATTCCACCTATTTCCTTTTCTTCTTGAGGTGCTAGAGCCCTGAGTACTTCCTTAAACTGTTGTGCTTTCTCTCCAGTCAACCTCCAGGTCTTCAACATGGTCTCTGTTGACCTCAGAGCCTTCTCTGACCACTGCTTGAAGCTGATTGTGGCAACCAGTGATTTATGCTGTGGGCCAGCTGTTTTACTGGGGATGATTCCACAATCATTGATTTTACCCCAGTGCCCTCTCCTTACTAGGAAAAAGTCTACTTGAGTTGCATGTTGGCCACTTTTTTACGTGATCTTGTGACTGTCTCTCTTTCTAAACCATGTGTTGGCTATCAGCAATTGTATATATATCATCATTATCATCATCTTTTGGCTGTTCCCGTTAGGGGTCGCCACAGCGGATCACCTGTTTCCATTTCTTCCTGTCCTCTGCATCTTGCTCTGTCACACCAACCACCTCCATGTCCTCTCTCACTACATCCATAAACCTTATCTTAGGCCTTCCTCTTTTCCTGTTATTGTGTGTACATATATATATATATATATATATATATATATATATATATATATATATATATATATGGGTCTAGGACTTTTCACTGAAAGCACATTTCACTGAAAACTCAATTCACTGAAACACATTTCACTGAAAGTTTTATATGGCCTTTTCCCCACTGTATATATATAGTAAGGGGGAGTGTGGGGGGCACCACCCGCCACATTGGGGGGTGTACCCCCCCTACATAGTTTGGATATATATTATGTTTAGAAAAGAGTAATTTATTGAAATTGCAAGTATCCTTGTGTATAGTTTAAAATATTTAAAATAGGTGGGGTGGTGCCCCCCCACACCCCCCTTACTATATATTCTAACTCCAGGGTCGCACTACAGTGTGGAAAAGGCCATATATAACTTTTGAAATGTGTTTCAGTGAATTGTGTTTTCAGTGAATTGAGCTTTCACTGAATTGTGCACAGTCAAATGTGTTTCAGTGAAATGTGCTTTCAGTGAATAGTCCTAGACCCATATATATATATTACTATGGTAAGGTCGAAGTAGGTTCTGTCGAACCCACTTCAGTCGAAGTCCGGAGGCCAAACGGTGACAATGTCGAACCCGACATTGTCGAAGTGCAACTCTCACTCCTATCTCAACCCATGTTAAAGCCGATTTTGAGGTCGAAGATGAGTCAGATTTCAACAATGTCAGAATTCGACATTGTCGTTTTCGCATATGTGGGTTCACGATCCCATCATTCGATGGGGTCCAGTTCGACCATACCATGGTAAACCTATATATCTATATAAAGTCCTGGAATACTCACAGTAACACATAGCTCAGATGTTGTACTACAGATGTTTCACAAACAAAATATGCTGCTATAATGAAACACTGACAAAATGGCACTAACAAAGGACTAACCCCAAAATCATCTTTAAACAGGTAAACAAGAGCCATTTGTATTCCATCAGTACCAGTGGAATGGCATAATATTTTGAAAATAGGTAGTATCCCTTCCAGACATAGAAAACATATTGTAAAATCACTTAAAGAACAAACAAACCACTCAGCAGCACTAACAGCATGACAACAGAGGTCAGTGTAGATGAATAAACATTACATACTGAGTGTATTAATTAAATTGGGCTGTACATCCATTTTCAGAATTAGTAATGTCATGGTAAGTATAATGGCATACACTGGCATGTAAAATGCCTCACCAGACATCAGTGCTGGTGCGTACTGCACAAACATCTGTACAACATTTATAATTAGCAAAAGCATGGTAACATCAATTTGGCATGTTATATAACAAATGCAGGCCAACACATGGGGGATCTGACACTTAATCATTGCTCATGGTGCCGTTTTGACTGCTGCATTTACCTAACAGTCATTACTTGAGAGACTGCGAAATATGTTGCATTATTTAAAAATCCTAAACCAATCTGCCAGCAATTATACCCAAGTTTGAAGAATGTGCTCCTATACTGGACAACCACAAAACACCCTGATTTTTCTACCTGGCAAAAAGCAGGAAGAATATTTCATGCTTAAATCAGCAAAGACAGTAGTGATAGAATGATGGCCAGAAGCAGCAGTGGGACCACTCACAAATGCAGATCACAGCCCCCCAAACACTAGGTAAATGCATGGCCATTCTTTCACACATAGACACATACGCTCACATGCAAGCGAGCACACACACACTCACACACACACACACACACACACTCACACACACACACACACACACACACACACACACACACACACACACACACACACACACACACACACACACACACACACACAAACATAGATATAGTGCATGCTCCATTCATACACCAAAAGTAAGGAGGACTGCAGCCAAAATTCACTTGATTGAAAGCAAAATATACACATAGTCAGTTATCATGGCACCTGTAGAGATTCAAAGAGTCACAGATATTTCAACACCACTGAGTCTCATGACCATTCTTGCTTTGCTAGTACCCACCCTCAGGCAGTACCTTGTTAGTACCCACCCTCAGGCAGCACATTGTTAGTACCCACCCTCAGGCAGTACCTTGTTAGTACCCTCCTTCAGGCAGTACATTGTTAGTACCCTCCCTCAGGCATTTTAGCACCCTCCCTCAGGCAGTACATTCTTAGTACCCACCCTCAGGCAGTACCTTGTTAGTAACTATCCTCGGGCAGTACCTTGTTAGTACCCACCCTCAGACAGCACCTTGTTAGTACCCACTCTAAGGCAATATCTTGTTTGTACCCTCCCTCAGGCAGTACATTGCCAGTACCCACCCTCAGGCAGTACATTGCCATTACCCTCCCTAAGGCAGTACTTTACCAGTACCCTCCCTCAGGCAGTACATTGTTAGTACCCTCTCTCAGGCAGTACATTGCCAGGACCCTCCCTCAGCCAGTACATTGTTAGTACCCACCATTAGGCAGTAATTTGTTAGTACCTTCCCTCAGGCAGTGCATTGTTAGTACCCACCCTGAGGCAGTACCTTGTTAGTGCCCATCCTCAGGCAGTACATCGTTAGTACCCTCCATCAGGCAGTACATTGCCAGTACCCTCCCTCAGGCAGTACGTTGTTAGTACCCACCCTCAGGGAGTAACTTGTTAGTACCCTACCTAAGGCAGTACATTGTTAGTACCCTGCCTCAGGCAGTACATTCCCAGTACCCTCCATCAGGTAGTATATTGCTAGCACCCATGTTCAAGTCAGTACCTTGTTAGTACTTTGGCTCATTAGCAGCAGTACAAAGAACTGCCTGCTCACACCCTTGTTCTCCCCTCCCCTTCCCTGTTTATTACCTTAAGACAATCCCAGAGTTAATAAATATTACCTGTGGCAGGCACCATTTGTAAAACTACAATCCACTCTGCTACAGACCCCATGAAGGCTCAGTGTCTCTCCAGTAAGTGTTTTACAACTGTAAATGCCTATTTATGTTGAATTGTATTAGACATTTTACAACTGTATATGTTTATGTTGAATTTCAAGCCTGTACTCCAATCTGCTTACTTACACTATCAGACTATTTACCCCACTCATAGGACCAAATACTGGGACTGCGTTAGCCCTTCACGCCTACGCTCGGCTCGCCAGCTCCCTCCCTGCCCCTTATCCCACCCGCCCCCACTGTGTCTACATTTATAGCCACTAGGCCACACCCTACTTCCTCTCCAACCTACACAACTTCCTCTCCAATTCCCCCACCACTTTACTGTTTAACCACTACTATTCCTCTGAAGCACATTGACCCCACCCATTGATGACATATAACATGTCTATAAATAATTATAAACTCCTTCCTCTTATCTTACCACTCTTAATTCTGCCATACTTTCTTACTAGCTATGAAAATCTCACATTCGTAGGTTTCTCTTATCCAAAATGCCAAACCAAGACCCCCTACCTCCACTGATCTGAACTTGCCCACTACTACACTACCCCAAAAATTATAAATTCCAACCACTTGCTTCTAAAAAAACCACTCCAATCAACACCAAAATCCAAATATGAACTAAAACTACTATTCAAAGTTATTAGACTACTAGCATATCTAAGAAAAAACATAACCAAAGATGGGGACATCCATCCTAATCCAGGCCCAACCTTAACTCAAAATCCTACCAGCCCACCACTCTCCCACCGACTGGTCAACTCCCTCCTAATATGCCACTTAAACATTAGAAGCCTAAACAATAAGATACATAGCCTGTATGCTGTACTAGCCACATACCTCCCCAACATAATGTGTCTATCTGAAACATGGCTCCGGCCATCAACCAAAGACAATGAGATCCTGCCTGCTGGTTACAATATACTTAGGGCAGATAGAGTAAAGAAAAGAGGAGGTGGAATAGCCTTCTTATATAATAGCACACTTAACATCATAACTAACCCTATACAACCACCCCAGGTCTCTAACGCTGAAATACTAGCTCTAAAAATTCTACTAAATAATCATAAGGGCATTAACCTAATTGTCACCTATATTCCCCCTGGGAACAATGTAGAAACACTAGAGGTCATTCTACATTGGATAGCCAACAACTACCCTCAAGAAACCATTGTCCTGGGCGATGTTAATATTGACTGGAACCAATGCACAGCACAGTCCAACCCCATCCCTGTTAACCTACATGGATTCTCTCAGATAATATCATCTACCACACGTACAGGTAACAATAACCAAAAGAGAGTATACTAGACTGGATACTCACCAACAGTCATCCCCAGAACTATATGTCTGGAACTCTCCTAATGATCTTAGTGATCACCTGCTCACATACATCATGAAAGACAAAATTAATTGTACAAGCTTACCTATTTATAGGTCTATCAGATCCAAGAAAAACTTTGACCCAACTAAATTTCAACTTGAACTCAAATCATGTAACTGGACAAAACTAAAGTTCCTTCCCCTTGATGAGGCAGTGTCATCATTTAACAATTCATTCCTTACTATACTTGACTCGCATGCCCCTAAACGCTCAATAATAATTAAAACTCAACTAGCACCCTGGCTAACAACAGACACCAAAACCAAAATAACAACTAGAGACAAAGCGTGGGATAAATGGCGCACTACCAAACTACCCTAGATCGTATCAAATTCCAACAACTTAGAAATGAGACTCAAAAGCCATCATACTAGATAAGAAAAATTACTTCTACAATCTGCAACATAAACATCAGAATAACCCTCAAAAGTACTGGGCAGGCATAAATAAACTTCTCCAACCAGGCAAATCCACTACTCCGACCCCAGGAACATTATCTGACAAGAGCCAAGAAGATATAGCCAATTCATTCAATACTTTCTTCACAGAAACCATCCAGTCATTAGCTAACCAACTTTCTCCTCCCCACACTTCTATAAACATTATACCCGACTCACCACTCTCTTTTAACTTCCAGCCAGTGTCCACATCCTTTATCAGATCCCTTTTGAAAAAACTGAAGCCAACCACCCTTTCAGCCTATCTTCTGCCGGCTGAATACCTGCAAATTGCTGCAGATGTCGTAGCCTACCCTATCTCTATCCTAATTAACAGAACCATAACCGAGGCCTCAATCCCCTCAATTTGGAAAATATCCTATGTTATTCCACTCCACAAAGGAGGTTCATCCACAGAACTATCCAACTATAGACCTATAGCCATACTGTCACCACTTGCCAAAATTATGGAAAAGTGCATGCACAACCAACTAATGCTCTATCTAACCCAAAATAAACTACTCACAGACTCTCAACATGGATTCAGACCCCATCATAGTACAACCACTGCCCTCCTCTCTTCTACTGAAAACATTAATCTCAACCGGAATAATAAAAAAATATCCTCCACTCTCTTCCTGGACCTATCGAAAGCCTTCGATATGGTAAACCATCAGTTACTTCTATATACTTTAAAAACCCTGTATCTAGATACTCCAGCCCTTGACTGGTTTCAAGCTTACCTCACTGGGAGACAACAAGCAGTAATGTGGCAAAACAAGCTCTCCTGCCTACTACCAAATACCATAGGAGTTCCTCAAGGTTCCATATTAGGACCACTCATCTTTTCAGTCTTCATAAACAACATCCAAACAGTCATCCCTGAAGCCACCTGCATTCAATATGCAGATGACTCGACTATAATATGTTCCAATGCCTCTCTTGCAAATCTACTAACTACCACCCAACATAGCTTCACCAAAGTCGAAAACTGGCTTGCCAACCATCTCCTGATCTTAAATCCAAACAAAACCAAGTTACTTCTCTTCTACCCAACCAATAGATCTCCGACTGAAAACTTCACTATAAAATCCAATAATGGGACCATCATCTCCCCAGACACCTATACAAAGCTATTAGGAGTAAACATCGACAATAAACTCAGATTTGATATACATATCAACCAAGCCATTAAGTCAGTCAACAAGAAACTTGGGACCCTATATAGAATTAAAGCCTTCCTTACCCCAAATGCCAGGGCAGCCACAGCCCGTTCACACCTTCTCTCTACCCTACTATATGCCTCTCCTGTCCTCACTCACCTTAACAAATCTGATCTAGCCAAGCTCTCATCCTGCTATAATCACATTGCCAGGTTCGTTACAGGCCTACCCTACAGAACACACCACTGTACTAACCTGAAAAAGCTTGGATGGATAGAATTCCCACACCTTCTTCACCAGTCCCAACTCACAGAGGCTTTCAAAATCCTTAAACAACCTGAGAATACCCCAGCACTAAAAAAACTTAATGACTCCCTACTCCAATCTAAGCTGCCTTTGCTCAGCAAACAGACTCCTTGTCCAAACAACTAAATCTCTCAACCTAGGTGGTGACGCGCTATTTGCCAACACCACTGGTAAAATATGGAACTCTCTCCCAAATAACATCACGCTTGCAACTTCTCTAAGTCAATTCAAAAATAGTCTCAAACTCCACTTCAAGTCACACTGGCTATGTCCTTGCTCAAACCCAGACTAGCTCTGTGCCATTAACTAAAACATAAACAACTAGCTAAGATGATAAGTACTTTGTATACTGTGATAAAGAAATATGTATCCTGTCTAACTCTATGTCATTATACTGCCTACCGTCCTTGCTAATATGTTATTAATGTTACATTTGTAGTAATCTCAGAAATAGTAATGGTAGTCTTGTACTTGTATGTAAATAGCCTATAGGTTCATAGGTTCATAGGTTCATACTAGGCTATCTGCCCGGGGGCATTTACAAGCCTAGCCCATCGTTTTGTGGCTTACGCCACCCCTTTAGTATGGGGAACTATACCCATTATTTTGCTGTGCCTCTGTCGAGCAGTGACACTGAGGTAATCCCTGGGGTATATCTGCGATCTCCCATCCATTGGTCAAGATTTCTCTTGAACAAGGCCAGCGAGGTGCTCTGCCTCACATATACCGGGATTTTGTTCCACAGCATAGGGAGTCTTTGGGTGATGAATCTATCCCTCCAGCACGTCCTATTAATAGCCGTGTCAAGGTTTAAGTCTCCTGCCCTTGTGGCTCTGATGGATCTAGATTTTTTGAGGTGAAGCATATTCATCAAATCTGGGTTTGACATGGCCTTGTATGTTAGGCAAAGGTCACCTCTGAGCAAGTGTGCGACTGAATAGAGCTGGAGTTCTTTCAGTCGGGCAGCATAGGACAGATTTTTGAGACCCTTTATCCTTTTGGTGAGGAACTTTTGTGGCCTCTCCAGCTGCTGCAAGTGTCGGGTCAGATACATTCTGAATGGGGCATTGTACTCGATCATTGGTCTGATGAGTGATGAGTAGAGGGAGACAATGACCTCCCTTGATCTAGATGAGAATCCCTTCATGATAAGGTGGGCAATGTAGAAGGTCTTCCTAACTACTTTAGCTACATGGGTGTCGAATGACAGACTACTATCAACCTGGGTCCCCAGGTCCCTGATAACTTCTTCTGTGCTCAGTGGATTGCCACTTATTTGGTAGCTAGGGGTAACCTTGTTTTTCCTGAAGGGTATGACTATACATTTTTTGGCATTTAACTTTAGGCCATGGCTCTGGCACCAGTTATCCGTTTCTGTGAGACCCTTCTGAAGGATATCTGTGTCAGATGTGTTTTCTACTATGGCGCCCAGTTTGCAGTCATCTGCAAACTTTGTCAGCCATAACCCTCCTGTGTTTGCTTGTACTTCGGAGAAGTAGATGCCAAACAAGAGTGGGCCCAGGACTGAGCCCTGTGGGACACCACTTGTGACAGGCTTTGAGTCTGACATGGCGCCAGCAACTCTGACCCTGTGGGTTCTATCACTCAGCCAGTTTGCAACCCATCTTGTGATGTATGGGTTAATATTTAAGCTGATGAGTTTTTCAATGATACCCAAGTGGGGTATTGTATCGAAGGCCTTCGCCAGATCGAGGTAGGCTGTATGGACTGCCTTTCCTTCATCAATGGCTTTGGTGACTGTTTCGAAAAAGTCAACCAAGTTTAAAAGGCATGATCTGCCTTTGACAAAGCCAAACTGGGTTGGATCCAAAGTCTGCAAATTCCCTATGTCTTTATTTATGAGGTCCATTATGATCCTCTCCATGGCTTTGCAGATAAGGCTTGTCAAGCTAATGGGCGGTAATTTCCAGGGTCTGTGGAGGCACGCCTTTGTGAAGTGGGACCACAGTTGCAGTGCGCCACTCCTGGGTAATGATCCAGAGGTAAGACTTTGATTAAACAGCTGTCCTAGCTGTGGGTTTAATTCCTCATTGAGTTCGTGGAGCACACAGCCGGGGACACCATCAGGTCCCATGGATGCTGTGTTTTTTGCTTTGGAGAGAGCAGTTCTCACTTGGGCGTTGGAGATGTTTGGGGGGCTGCAATCGTTTGGAATAGATATCTCTCCTTTTGGGGGGGGGGGAGAAGTTTGCACTGAACCTGTCAGCCAGTATGTTGGCAATGTCCGTAGGATCAGTAATCTTCACATCATTTTGAACTAGTTCTGAGCACATCTGGGAGTTTCCTCCCAGGTTTCTAACATAGCTAAAGAAGGCCTTATGATTGTCTTTTGAGTCTTTAGCTATTTTTATCTCAAACTTTGCTTTGGATGATTTTATGAGAGCTCTTAGTTTTTTACTTATAGTGATCAAGGGTGTCTTACCTTTTAATGATTTTGCTCTATCTTGTAGTAGCTTCCTCCTTTTGTTGTAGAGTTTGTTTATGGCTGGGGTCCACCAGGCTGGACGCTTGCCTTTGGTACAAAGAGTCTTTGTTTTGCTTGGGATTGCCTTATCCATGCAGTCCTGCAGGTGCTGGTAGAAGGCATTTGTAAGTGATTCAGCGGCTTGTGTACTGTTTTCCGACTGGGGCCTTAAAGGAGACCACACTAGTCTTTAGAAGTGTGAAGTCGGCTTTCGAGAAGTTCTTTACTGTGGTCTTTTTTATTTCAGGTGGGGGTGGGATGAGGACCTCCAGCGAGATTAGTTTGTGATCTGATCGCACCAGTGAGGGTATACTTCGGTGTTGAACATTGTGCTCCCATGTTCGTGATGATGAGGTCAAGTATGTTATCTCCTCTTGTGGGATGGTAACTAGTTGTTCCATGGCATTTGAGTTTATGAATTCCAGGAACTTTTGGGCTAGGGTGTTTGGGCTTGAGTAGTGTTCCCAGTCTATATTAGGGTAATTGAAGTCACCTAGTATGATGGTGTTTGGTGATACATTTATCCCCTCTAGTGTTTTCAGGAAGGCCATGTGAGGTTCCTGAGTTTGTGAGGGTGGCCTGTAACATGCTACAATTTGCAGAGCAGTCTTGCCTATGGTTAATTGCACCTGGATGGTCTCCGATGCATCGTGCGTTGCCACCAGTCTTGAGGTGTGGGTGTCCTTGATGAATATGGACACCCCCCTCCTTTCTTGGTATTGTCCGGATTTTGGGGCCGGAACGCATGATATGAGGTAAAACCTGATAGTGCTGGGGTGCTCTCAGGAGCCTTGAACCAGGTTTCTGTCACAGCACAGACATCGATGTTCTCCGTTAAGTTCTTTCAGCTCATTTACTGTACCTAATTATCAATGTAACTCTGTTGGAGCTTTTCTCCCCAGGCCTCCGCTGAAAAAGGACATGTATCCAGTCGGACCATCCCAGTTAACAAATGTAAAATAAATAAATAAAAATAAATAAATAGTACTCTCCCCCAGGCAATACATTGTTAGTACCCACCATCAGGCAGTACATTCCCAGTATCCACCTTCAGGCAGTACCTTGTTAGTACCCTCCCTCTGGTAGTGCATTGCCAGTACCCTCCCTCAGGCAGTACATTGTTAGCATCCACCCTCAGGCAGTATCTTGTTAGTACCCTCCCTCAGGCAGCACATTGTTAGTACCCTCCCTCTGGCAGTACATTGTTAATACCCACCCTTAGGCAGTACCTTGTTAGTACCCACCCTCAGGCAGTATCTTGTTAGTACCCACCCTCAGGCAGTATCTTGTTAGTACCCCACTCAGGCAGTACCTTGTGAGTACCCTCCCTCAGGCAGTACCTTGTTAGTACTCTCCCTCAGGCAGCACATTTTCATACTCACCCTCAGGCATTACATTGTTAGTACCTACCCTTAGGTAGTACCTTGCTAATACCCACCCTCACTCAGTACCTTGTTAGTACCCTCTCTCAGGCGGTACATTGTTAGTACCCTCCTTCAGGCAGTACATTGTTAGCACCCATCCTCAGGCAGTACCTTGTTAGTACTCTCCCTCAGGCAGTACATTGCCAGTACCCTCCCTCAGGCAGTGCATTGTTAGTATCCACCCTCAGGCACTAACTTATTAGTACCCTCCCTCAGGCAACACGTTGTTAGTACTCTCCCTCCAGCAGTACATTGTTAATACCCAACCTTATGCAGTACTTTGTTAGTACCCATCCTCAGGCAGTATCCTGTTAGTACCCCACTCAGGCAGTACCTCGTTAGTACCCACCCTCAGGTAGTACCTTGTTAGTACCCTCCCTCAGGCAGTAACTTTTTAGTACCCTCCCT
This sequence comes from Protopterus annectens, assembly GCF_019279795.1. NCBI lineage: Eukaryota > Metazoa > Chordata > Ceratodontiformes > Protopteridae > Protopterus > Protopterus annectens. Next base: position 1,433,509,798 of record NC_056745.1, on the reverse strand, counting down.
CAGGCAGCATAGTTTTCGTACTCACCCTCAGGCAGTACATTGTTAGTACCCACCCTTGGGCAGTACCTTGTTAGTACCCATACTCACGCAGTACCTTGTTAGTATCTCCCACAGGCAGTACCTTATTAGTACCATCCCCCAGGCAGTAAATTGCCAGTACCCTCCCTCAGGCAGTACATAGTTAGTACCCACCCTCAGGCAGTACCTTGTTAGTACCCACCCTCAGGAGGTACCGTGTTAGTACTCTCCCTCAGGTAGCACATTGTTAGTACCCACCCTCAGGCAGTACATTGTTAGTACCCACCCTCAGGCAGTACCTTGTTAGTATCCACCCTCACACAGTACCTTGTTAGTACCTCCCTCAGTCAGTACCTTGTTAGTATCATCCCCAGGGCAGTACATTGCCAGTACCCTCCTTCAGGCAGTACACGGTTAGTACCCATCTCCAGGAGGTACCGTGTTAGTACCCTCCCTCAGGTAGCACCTTGCCAATATCCTCTCTCAGGCAGTACCTCTTTTCTCCAGGAGGGCTTTAGCAGTCGGTCCTGCAGTAAATTTGTACACGCCCATCCAGTCATCTAGTTTTTATTTAAAGGAAGGTAGTGATTTGCACTACTTAACTTGCAGGGGGAGTTTATCCTGGAGATTTGGTAAGCACTAGGTTATAAACATATCCCTCCACTGTGTTTTTTATTTTCTTGTTTTTTTTTTTTATATATGCATTGGTAATAACCTCGGTCCCTTTCCTAGCATTAGTGGAGATACTGGACTTGTAAGAAACAGGAGTTCCAGACCAATCAGGTCTCTAATAGTGTGATAAGTGAGACAGTGATCTCCCTCAAAAGTCTATAAGACTCTGAATAAAAGAATACAGCTTAGCTATAACACTGTTAACAAGGGAACACACAGGAGGATTTATTTTATTTTGTTTAATTTTTTTTGTTTTTTATTTACTGATGAGTATAAGTTACTTTTCTCTTCAAAAATAGTGGGGAGAATAAGGATTTAGCAGGAGAATCACAAGGCATGTCTTGCCCCCTCTAGAGTTAGCATAATAACTGTTAATTTTGCAGTACAACTGTCCTTTCCAATGTCATTCTATAGTCTGTCTTAGTATGTATTGTGTCACTGAAGTCTATTCTCAAGAATGAAATTACCATATTCATAAAGTCACTTGCAAGCTAACCTTTACCTCACTACTATCAAATCAACTTGGCATGCAGGCTAAGCGTATACCCTATAAGATCGTTTTGTTTATGTCTCTGATTAAAATACAAGCTATTCCAAGGCCTATATGAAGTTTGCCTGTTTTTTAATGAATACAAGAATGCTTGCAGTTTCAATACAACCAAATGCAGAGTTGGTCTGGCCACCATTATACCTTTACAGTCGATCTCCACATATCTGGAATTCGCTACTCTGGAAATATGTTATTATACTGAGTATGTGGGATGATTCGTGTCAGGCATATGTTTACATATTATAATAATTTAATATAAACCATTCCTGGGATTAAAAAAAAAAAAAGTTTAAGCCTTTATATTTTCATTAAAATGCTTTCTGTTTCAAAATTTTCAGCTTTCAGTCATTTAAAAGCAGATCAGATCTTTTACAAACCTGAAAAAATCATAAATATTACTTATTACTAAATAACGTCTTTTATTATATTGACGATATATTCATGTGACATCATAATTAACATATTTCTTAAAGGTGTGCAGCTACATTCAGGTGTTCTGGGTGTTCTTTCTGACACTAAAATAATCTTTGCATATACTTCTCATTTTTGTTCATAGTTTGGAAAAATGTTATTATCATTCAGTATCACCATCAATTATATACTTTGGACTCTACTAAAAAGTTTTAAAAATGAACAATACCTGACAAGTGTGTACTTGAGATTACCCCACAATTGTGCCATAACAGCATTAACTTCAGCAACACTAAACACCAGGGACTGCATTATTTTTTAGTGCCATTATAGCACTGACTGCAGTACAGGGATCGGGGGGGGGGGGTGGTGCACACCAGAAATTAATCTACAGTTGTGCAATACTGGTACATACAGCATTATGGGGATCTGGGGAGGTTTACCTTGACTATTAATCAACAATCAGATATGTCTATAACACTGCGACTATAAAAAAAACTATATAAAAAAAAAACAGCAAATACAGTTGGATGTCCAGTCTTGCTTTTGTCCCCTTTACTCCCCTTTACCTTTGCATAGGACTTCTTCAGAGTTAAAAAAAAACAGCCATACAGTCTTATATAGGTAAACACCCATCGTAACAAGATCACATGATTAAATTCTAACAAGACTATTTAAATAAACCACTCTCAAAAAAATACTTGCTTACCATAACACATCATTGTCCTTTGTGTAACACTTATAAAAGCATCATTTAATTGTAAAAGTTTTCCTGGATTCATAAACTCAACAATAATTAGCAAATAGTAATAATAATCAAACAATATTTGTATTTATCATACTACACAGCTTGCCAAAATATGAAATTCTTAAAGAATGGTGGCATTGTATTTCAAAACACTAACTATAGGAATCTAGTAATGTATTCCTGTCTTCACACTGGCATGTAACCTCAGTTGCCATGCCAGTTCTTTGCATTCCAGCAGTGTTTCAATGTTGTCACACCTTTGGTTGTGATAGACCTTATCTACAATAAAAAAATAAATGTATTAAATGTATTGCAACTGAGTGCATGTTTGTTCAAAGCATTTGCTAAATTCCTCCTCCTAATGTCATAATTATGTTCTTTTATTCTATCCTTTAATTTCCTGAATGTTTTCCCCACATAAAAAGCTGGGCAGGAGGTACAAGTTGCCAGGTATACAACACCAGTTGTTTCACAATTAAATCTTCCTGGACATGCTATAGTTTTTTTTTTCTTAATGAGAGACACTTACATATGGTCCATCACTTACAAATGTGTTTCTGGTGCTTTTTGTCTTGTAGGTATACAAGAGATCTATCAGAGCTGGATCTGAGGATGTCTTATATACCAGCATAGATCATCTCTCAGTAACCTGTAGGGAATTGAGTACAAAATTAGGACCTTAAGACAAACTGTGTAGAACAGGGTATTCATACTCTGGCTTCTCCTGGTAAGGAAACTTTGAGGGCATTCCATCTGTTGCAAGTGCCTGGTTAGGTACATGCTAAAGGGGGCATTGTACTCAATGATGGGTCTGATAAGGGCTGAGTAGAGTGGTACTATTACTTCTTTGGACCTGGATCCCATACCCTTGCATATGAGGTGTTTAACATAGAATGACTTTCTTACTATCTTGGCTACATGTTGGTCAAATACCAGATTACATATGTTCCCAGATCCCTAACTATCAGTGCAAGTCTTAGGAGTGTTTTATTGATGAAGTAATGAGCTTGGGTAGACAAAGGGCACTATAATGCTTTTCTTTGCAGTGAATTTTAATCCACAGCTTTCACACCAGTCATTTGTGTGTGTTAGACCCTTGTGTAGGATGTTGGTTTCATGGGGGGAATCTATGATATCTCCCAATTTACAGTCATTTGTAAAATGGGTGAACCAGAAGTCTTTTGCATTACCATAGACTTCTGAGAAGTAGATGCCAAAGAGTAGTCGTTCCAACACAGAGCCCTGGGGTACTCAGCTGCTGACCGGTCTCTTGGTAGAGGTGGTCTCACCAATCCTGACTTCTTGGGTCCTATCTGGCAGTCAGCTGGCAATTCAGTGAGTTATGTAGGGATTTTTGCCTAGTTCTTAGTTTGTCAACAATACCTGAATAAAGTATTGTATCAAATGGTCAAGGTAGATGGTATATACCATTTTTCCCACTCATCCATACCTATGGTGAAGTCTACCAGGTTAAGTAGACAAGAACTTCTCTTAACAAAGCCTAACAGGGATGGGTCCAGTGTCAGTGGATTGCCTATGTCTTTGTTGATAATTTCCATGATAAGCCGTTTCATGGCTTTGCATATTACACTTGTCAGACTGACGAGTCAGTAGCTCCCAAGGTCAGGTGACGGTTCACCTTTATGAAGAGGGATGACCATAGCAGCCCTCCATTCACCTGGCAGGTAACCTGTTTTGAGGCTGAAGTATTACCTTTAAGATTTCTGACATAGCTGAAGAAGGCCTTATGATTGTCCTTAGCCTGGGAGGCTATCCTAATCTAGTAATTGGACTTATTGGACTTTATTAAACTTTTAGTTTCTTGTTTACTTGAGTTGAAAAGCTCTTGTCTCTGTGGGAGTTGCTCTTTCTGATTTTGGCCATGACTTTTTTCTTTTGTTATATAGCCTATTAAGGTAAGGATTCCAGCAGTGTAGTTTGTTTTTGGTGTTAAATCTGAACTTACTTCTGGCAGGTACGGTAGCCTCAATGCAGCCATTTACATGTTTGTACAGGGTTTCTGTAATTAATTCTGCATAGGTGGCTGTGATCTCAGGGATTGGGGGGAGCAATGAATTTTGACAAACTGCCATTCAATAGGAAGTAGTTTGCTTTAGAATAATTTTTAAATGTTATGGGTTTAATTAGATGTTCTAGCTTGATTTAATTTTTGAGGGAGGCAGATTTGTTGTCCGACATCACCAATGTGGATTTGACAAGGGGGTGCAAACTTTTCCATGACGGTGTGTACTGGGTCCAATATGTTTGATTCTCTGTTGCAGAGTGCACTACCTGGTCCAGGGTGATTGTGTTGATAAAGAACAGGAAACATTATGCCTGTGTGTTAGAGGCAGTGTGCATTTCCCAGTCTATAGGGGCATAGTTAAAATCTCCCATGAACAGGATGGTTAGCATCTCTAGTACATCTAGGTAAGAGATGTGAATTTCGTGGGTCATAGAGGGCAATCTGTAGTTGACCAGGACATAGTAAGCAGCCTTGTATATGGATGAACTCCAGGACATCGTCCTGTTTGATATTTTTTAATTCTATCTTATGTATGATCGATTTTATTTTTGTATGTGTGTTGTGTGTGACGTCAAGTAAGCTGGATCATACATAAGGGAATCATATATATATATATATATATATATATATATATATATATATATATATATATATATATATATATATATATATATATATATATATATATATATATACGTACACACACATTTACATATTTTATATATAAGTGCCATCAATTTCACTGAATGTCATTTTGCTATAAAAGAAATCGTTATGGCAAATTCATTGTAAAACTATTTCATAACATAAAACTCACAGAAAACTATAGAAGTGAATGAATGAAACAACATTCGAGTGAAATGAACGTCCAGTGAGTTTGACATACTGAGCAGTCTTTCCGTGAAATTACATCACCATGAACCCCTTTTTCCCCATTTTTCTACATGAGGTCAGGGTGTCACATTAACTAAAACTACCTCTCTTGATTCAGTACCACTCTCCTACCTTTTCAACACACACACACACACACACACACACACACACACACACACACACACACACACACATCATCATCATCTTAACCCCTTTTCCTCATTTATATATACAGATTTTATTTTCTTAACCCTTCATTGACCAGGTTAGTCCCACTAGGCTAGTGTCCTCTTTACAGGGGAGAACCAAAATGGTATTTATACTATTAGAAGAAATTTGGCCAGGGCATCAGGGAACTTCCTGTACTCACTACGGTAACTGCTATGAGTGCTGTTAGTGATTAAAAGTGCACATCCCATTCCTAGAGCAGTGGTGGCTGGGAGGATGTCTGCACACCATGGAAACCAGAAGTGAGAAAGTGAGAAAGCAGAAGTGAATGTCAGCTTAGTAGACGGCATTATGGTAGATTTGGAGGTTTTGTTTCAACAAAATCTTTTAGCGGAGTCGAAGGAAAAAGGTAAAGAATGTGTTGTTACAGCCCTCCAGTCAGGAGGGTTGAGGGATGATATTTTGCAAGAAATGGCTGTTCAAAGTGAACCTGAAAATGGCAGTAAATTATAATGGGGAGAGATAGTGGAAATAATAAGGGAATAGCAAGCAGTAAAGATTACAGACAGAGACAGAGAAGGGGAAAAAAAGAAAATGTATGTTGAGACAGTGACATGTGCACTGAGAGAGAAAAGAAGTAAACCAAAACGTATAGCTGCAAAGTAAGTGAGAGGCTCCATTAAATCGGTACAAAGTCTGGGACAGTGTTGTTTCACCTCTGGATGTGACAATTCAAGAGGTAAGAGCATTTATTCTTATAAACAGAGAGACATTTTGTGGCATTACATTTGAGAATGTGCAAAGAATGGAGAACTTTATTAGTGCATTTGAAAAAAAAGAAAAATGAAAATCCATGGAATGAGTATATTATAAAAACTGCATTCAGAGAGACATAGAAAGAAATCAAACATACTGTTTTGAACAGAGATTGAAAGAGGGATTTTAAGAAGAAATTTGAAAGACATTTAAATGAATTATTGGATATTGTAAAAGTTTATGATGAGAGGGGTTTGTGGAGTGGGGGATGCAACATCAATGTCATTTTACAAATGGAAAATTATAACATCACATATACCTATAAATGTGTAGGGGAATTTGGGCTTTAGTAACATATTGGCAGCTAGTAAAAACATGGAGTGACATATAGAATATTATAAAAGAGATAAAGGAAGAGGAATCTTTGGGAAAGGAAAGGAGCAAATTACATAGAGATAAATGGAAATTGTGGGAACAACATTATAATGTACAGGAGGAGGAGTAAGGTTTAAGCAAAGGCAAGAATTCAGGATTTTTTGTAATGTTGGACAGATAATAGTAGCAAAGAAAATATACGTGATGTATATTGTATTTAAATTGAACATGTTAATAGTTTATTTTCTTTTCTGTTAATGTATTCTTACCTATATCTCAAGGGATAATTTAATACAGGTGTTTAAAAAAAAGAAGTGTGGTCTTTTAAACATATTGGGACGGAGAGTTTTTGTGACTGTTTTAAAATGTGTAAAAAAACTTGGTGAAATACTTGCACAGTGTTGATTTTGCGGCTAGTCGTAGAGGGACATTAGGATATGCTGGCAAGTTTAAATCATGTTTCTTTAGTGGGGACATTTCTCATTCAATTAATGATTGTGACAAGATAAATGTAGCCATTGTTGGGAGAAAGGACATACAACAAGAAGGTGTGTGCTGAATGAAGGTTGTGTAAAAAAATGGACACTTTTGAATTGATTGTCAAGAGCAAACAATAAATAATGAAAAAGAAAGGAAAGAAAACATACACAAGGAAGGACAACAAGAGGCTGGGGGCAAGGGTGAATGAGATGAAGACACTGTAGAAGTAAAATATATGGAGGGGAAAATGGAGAGAGATGGTGCATGTTGGAAGAGAGTATAGGAGAAGTGCCTGATACTAATCATTTTTTGAAGTTCTAGCCAGTGAGAAATTTGATTCTGAGGATCAAGGATTATTTGTACATAAACCCAGGAAAATATTCAGTTGGGGAAAGAGTAAAATAAGCAAATGAAAATTTAAATATATCTCCCCTAAATGTAAAAAGAAGAAAATGCAACAATTTTAGAATACTTTTAGTAAATATGAACAGTATTATTAACACTGTAAGAAGGACAGGGATCTGGAATGGTATGCTAAATGCATTGTTCTGTCAGAGGATATAAGATTCCTGACAAATGAAGAAAGACTGTAAACAGAAAAAGTGTAGGGTGGAAATTTAATATCTAACTTAGCAAGTGAATGTTGTTCTAGAGCGGCTCTGCTGTCTGAAAAAGCAGTGCAAATACTAAAGGTAATTTTGGTAAGTACTGGAAGGTTAACTGTAGGGATGTGAGATAGAGAAAACATGTTTATAGAATTATAGCATTATTTACATATATAGCTAGCAGGGAAAGAAAGGATCTGTTTCATCAAATATTAGATTATGTGGTTGTTAACATGAAAATTATAATTGCAATGGACATTAATTGTGATTTAAGGGGAAAATGTTAAAAGAAAGGGAAAGATTAAAAAAATACAGGAAGTGATAAAATGTGGTAAATTAGCTATGTGGAACAAAGTTCAAAGCTCTTATAGAAGAGGGCACTTTGATCTGAAATTGATTATTTTATAATATCAGAAGACTTGGGGTAATGTGACAGTTTTTTCAGGCCATTTAGTAATGTGGTTGGAGGTGATAGAAGAAAGGGAGTATATTAAATCCGGAAAGGGATTAAAAAGAATAAACGAGAAAATATTGGGTAAAATTTGAGAGTGGGAAGAGTTCAGCTATGGAAGGACCATATAACCATAAATGGCCTCTTTTAAAACTAGTCTGAATGGTGGAGTGAATTTAAAAATAAGTATAAAAAGTGTTTTTTTTTTCAATGACTGCATTATGTAAGAAAGGAAGAGAAAGTTAAGTATGGGAAATGTATAGAAATGCATTAGAGAATTTAGAGAATAATACAACAGATATTATGATATGGAAAAAGAAATATATAAAAATCTGAGAAAAAAAGACTTTACTGTTTAGGCAGATATTTACAAGGGAGAAGCGAGGAGGCATCTGCATATTTGGACAAAATACTAAAGTAGGATATTAGTATTATGAGGAGAAATGAAAGATATAAAAGGATAGGTAAAAAGAACACAAGATCACATTCTGAGTATTGTATTACATCATGTGGGAAATATGTATAAGAGTAAAAAGAAGAAAAATTAAGAGAGAATGGAAAGTAAAAAAAAAAAAATCCAGAACTATTTAAGTAAAAATTTGAAAGATAAATTATTACTAGTGAATTGGATGAAGTACTTTGCAAAGTAAATGTTGATTCAGTATCAGGCTCAGATGTTATTGGGTATGGAATGTACAAGAAATTAATGGCTTGGCCAAGACAGCATTTTGTAAATGGGGGTCTATATTAGATAAATGAATTTTCAAAAGTTCGAGTGTCATATGGTCGACACCATATGATCAAACTTTTAAAAGTTTGAAAATCTAATAAAAAAAAAATAAACTACACAAATAACCTACCTGAACATTTTAAGTAGGGGCAAGCCCCCCTGCACTCCTCACACCCCCCACTTTTTAAATATACCAGCTCCGAGATCGCACTACAGTGCAGAAAAGGGAAATCTTCCCATTCTATGCTGTATGGAGATCTCCATTAAAATATTCGAACTTTCAAAAATTCGATCATATGGTGTCGTCTATATGACAATCAAACTTTTGAAAGTTTGATCATCCAGTATAGACCCTTGTAAATGTACTGTTGAAAGAAGGGTTTGTTTATGGGGAGTTATGCAGAGGGATATTCAAACTTATATGAAAGAAAGATGAGATGAATGAAATAAAAGCTCAGAGACCTGTCACACTAAATAACACAGATTGATTTTTTTAATGAGAATAATACATAGGAGTGTGGAAGAAGGATGACTACTATGGAAGCATATATAGTATAAAAGGGAAGGGATGTCAAGAACTGTTATTGGTTGTGAAAGAAATTTTATATGACGTTATAGGTAACAGGGAGGATATGAAACTTATAGTAGGTGATATTAGCAAGGCATTTGATACAGTAAGACATGATGCTTTGTGGGATGTTATAGAAAAGTATGGAACAGGTAATAAAATTAGGAGAGTGTGTATGTCAACAAATCAAAATAACAGAGTGAAAGTGTTAGTGAATCGGTAGCTGAGTAAAGAAATGTGCATGAAGTGTGCTATAAGACAAGGATGTCCCATGAATGGAATATTGTTTGAGTTGGTAATAAATGCTATAGTGAACAAAGTAGCTTATAAAATGAAAGATATTAGATATATGATGCAAAAGGAGGTGGTGTCTCCAGTAGTTTTGATGTATGCAGATGATATAGTTGCTGAGAACAAAATACGGATGAGGGAAGTGTTGGCTTGACTGAATGGACGTTGAAAGGCAATGTGAAATAAGGATAAAAGTAAGGATTGGGATGATGTGGTGAAAATTGGGGTATTTTTAAAATAATGAAGAGTCTTTGTTAGGAATAAAATTAGCTAAAAATGATGTAGTTATGATACAATGGGGGGGTTGATGAAAGAAATGAAAGAAATATGGCTTCTGTGAAGGATGCATAGATTAGCATTCAGGAAAAAGGTTTAACTGGTAAATTCAGTATTAATAAGAAAATAGCATACATATCAAATGTTTATAGGATCCCAGAAAAACATATGAAAATGAAATGGTGTAACTGGTATTTTCTTTCATATGGTGTTCAAGATTAAACCCAATGAAAAGAGGTGTGTTGTATGTGAGTGAAGATGAAGGGATATTGGGGTTACTAAATCTAGTTGTTTTTTCTGCATCACTAAACTTGTATAAAGTATTAAATTGGGTAAAGGAAGAGAATTAGAATTTAACGGAGAGACTGTTTAAATATAAGTTCAAAAGTTTTGGGAAAAGATGAAAATAAGAAAAAGAGAAAAATAATATTTAAATGGAGAAATTAAATTTTTTCAAGAAAAATACTAACATGGAAAACAAACTTGATGATATAGAAAAATATAGAACTATGTGGTAAAATAGTATGATGAACAAATATTATTTTGTAAATCCATGTTAACAGTTACCATAAGAAGTGATTAGGGCAATTAAAGTTAGAAAAAAGTGGTATACCAAGATAATAGAGTCTCAGGATTTCCTATGGAGACTGGTAATAAATAAGTTACCATTGAAGCAGAATATGCCATATAAAAAGAAAGTTGAAAGAGTGTGTTTATTTTGTAGAGAGGAAGAGACATCAGAACATGTTTCTGTGAAATGTAAAAGAGTGAAGACAGTCTGGGAAAAGGTGTGTGAGAGACATTTTGAGAATATTAATGGCATAAACAATATAAATATACATATGAGTGTGAATGGACGTTATAAGAATAAGCAGAAAGAATAAGTGATAAGTGTAATTGTAACTCTATTTCATGTGGTATGGGTTATTTGGAATGAAAGACTGAAATAAACTGTGTTTAATGGGAAATGGATTTTGGCAGATTTATTGCAAAAAAATCAGAGTATGGTTTTGAAAGAAAGAGTGTGGTCAGTTATGGAAGAATAGCAAAGAGGATGCTATAAGAAAACAATAAATAGTAAAAAAATAGAACTGTATATATGTTTGCCTCTAAATATGTACATTTTTGTAAATATGTAAATAATGCTTTTTATGTTGTGTTAATAAAGGACCCCCTACTCTCTCGACTGGTGCCATGGGATCTTTCCCAAAATATGAACTGTAGTTTTTCTGTTCCTAACAATCTCATTATTACTTTTGCATTTTCAGGAGATGAACTATTTTGTAGTACTTCATGTTTGCTCCAGATTAATGTCAAGTCACTTAGGTTCATAGGTTCATAGGTGTGTACTAGGCTAATGGCCCTGGAGCATTTACAAGTCTAGCCCATAGAAGTGCCCTGGCATTGTGCTGCCCAGTGCCTCTATCAAGTAGAGCCTCTGGAGTGATCCCTGGGGTGAACTTTCTATTACCCATCCACTCATCAATATTTCTCTTGAAGAGGGACAGCAAGGTGCTCTGCTTTACATGTATGGGAAGTCTATTCCAGAGCATGGGCAGTCTCTGGGTGAGGAACGTGTCCCTCCAGCATGCTCTGTTGATTGTGGTAATGAGGCTGAGGTCTCTGGAGCATGTGGTGTGGAGGGATTGGGATTTCTTTAGATGCACCATTTCTAACAGAGCTGGGTCAGACATGACTTTGTAAGTCAAGCAGAGATCATCTCTTAGCCTGTTTAAATATAAGTTCAAAAGTTTTGGGAAAAGATGAAAATAAGAAAAAGAGAAAAATAATATTTAAATGAAGAAATTAAATTTTTTCAAGAAAAACACTAACATGGAAAACAAACTTGATGATATAGAAAAATATAGAACTATGTGGTAAAATAGTATGATGAACAAATATTATTTTGTAAATCCATGTTAACAGTTACCAGAAGAAGTGATTAGAGCAATTAAAGTTAGAAAAAAGTGGTATACCAAGATAATAGAGTCTCAGGATTTCCTATGGAGACTGGTAATAAATAAGTTACCACTGAAGCAGAATATGCCATATAAAAAGAAAGTTGAAAGAGTGTGTTTATTTTGTGGAGAGAAAGAGACATCAGAACATGTTTCTGTGAAATGTAAAAGAGTGAACACAGTCTGGGAAAAGGTGTGTGAGAGACATTTTGAGAATATTAATGGCATAAACAATATAAATATACATATGAGTGTGAATGGACGTTATAAGAATAAGCAGAAAGAATAAGTGATAAGTGTAATTGTAACTCTATTTCATGTGGTATGGGTTATTTGGAATGAAAGACTAAAATAAACGGTGTTTAATGGGAAATGGATTTTGGCAGATTTATTGCAAAAAAACCAGAGTATGGTTTTGGAAGAAAGAGTGTGGTCAGTTATGGAAGAATAGCAAAGAGGATGCTATAAGAAAACAATAAATAGTAAAAACATAGAACTGTATATATGTTTGCCTCTAAATATGTAAATTTTTGTAAATATGTAAATAATGCTTTTTATGTTGTGTTAATAAAGGCCCCCCCTACTCTCTCGACTGGTGCCATGGGATCTTTCCCAAAATATGAACTGTAGTTTTTCTGTTCCTAAAAATCTCATTATTACTTTTGCATTTTCAGGAGATGAACTATTTTGTAGTACTTCATGTTTGCTCCAGACTAATGTCAAGTCACTTAGGTTCATAGGTTCATAGGTGTGTACTAGGCTAATGGCCCTGGAGCCTTTACAAGTCTAGCCCATAGAAGTGCCCTGGCATTGTGCTGCCCAATGTTAGTTCCCAGTACCTCTATAAAGTAGAGCCACTGAAGTGATCCCTGGGGTGAACTTTCTATTACCCATCCACTCATCAATATTTCTCTTGAAGAGGGACAGCAAGGTGCTCTACTTTACATGTATGGGAAGTCTATTCCAGAGCATGGGCAGTCTCTGGGTGAGGAACCTGTCCCTCCAGCATGCTCTGTTGATTGTGGTAATGAGGCTGAGGTCTCTGGAGCATGTGGTGTGGAGGGATTGGGATTTCTTTAGATGCATCATTTCTAACAGAGCTGGGTCAGACATGACTTTGTAAGTCAAGCAGAGATCATCTCTTAGCAGGTGATATGAGACAGAGAATAGCGGGAGTCTTTTGAGTCTGTCCATGTAGGACATGTGTTAAATGCCTATGATCCTCCTTGTGAGATACTTCTGTGGCCTCTCCAGCTATTGCAGGTGTCTAGAGAGGTACATGCCAAATGGGGCATTATACTCAATGGTTAGTCTAATGAGGGAAGAGTAGAGAGAGATGATGACCTCTTTCTTCCTGGATGCAAAACCCTTGGTAATGAGATGTGCCACATAGGACTTTCTGACCACAGTGACAATGTGGTGGTTGAAAAAGAGGTTGCTGTCAACCCGCGTCCCCAGATCTCTTATAACGCTTTCAGTGTTCAGTGGGCTCCCATCAATGTGGTAATTAGTGGGAACTGAGCTTTTACCAAAGGGGATTATGACACATTTTTTGGCATAAAGCTTAAGGCCATGGTTTTGACACCAGTCATTGGTCTCAGTGAGGCCTTTCTGTAGGATGTCAACATCACTTGGGGAGTTAATAATGGCTCCCAGCTTGAAGTTGTCTATGAACTTGGTCAGCCAGAGTCCCTTTGTGTTGGCCTGGACTTCTGAGAAGTAGATGCCAAGCAGGAGAGGACCCAGGACCAATCCCTGTGGGACTTCACTCGTGACTGGTTGGCAGTCTGACTTAGAGTCTACTACTTTCACACTGTGTGTTCTATCTGTGAGCCAGTTTCAACCCACCTAGTGATATAGGGGTTGATGCCTAGTTTTGTGAGTTTATCAATAATTCCTGAGTGAGAAATGGTATCAAAGGCCTTGGGCAGATCAGGGTAGGCTGTATGCACTGTCTTATCTTCATCCACAGCCCTGGAGACTGACTCAAAGAAGTCAATCAGGTTGACCAGGCATGATCTCCCTTTCACAAAGCCAAATTGCATGGGATCTAAAGTTGGGAGATTTCCTATATCTTTGTTAATCAGGTCAATGATGATGCACTCCATAGCTTTACATATCAGACTTGTCAGGCTAATGGGGTGATAATTCCCAGGGTCTGTAGTTGCTCCCCCATTATGGAGAGGGATGACGGTAGCAGTATGCCATTTGGTAGGAACAAAGCCTGAGGTGAGGCTGTGACTGAACAGGGCACACAGATGTTGTGCCAGTTCACTTTGTAGTTCATGTAGAACACAGCCAGGGATACTATCAGGTCCCATGGAAGCTGTATTCTTGGCCTTGGATGATGCAGCTTTAACCTGTGCTGCAGTAATGCTGGGTGCCTGGCATTCTTACGGTATTGTGATTGGTTCTTTAGAGGGGAGAGAGGGGTAAAGTTGGCACAGAATCTGTCGGCCAGTATGTTGACAATATCTGTTGGCTCAGTATAGGAGGTACCATTGTGCAGTAACTCAGAGCAAATCTGGGTATTGCCATGGAGGTTCTTGATATAGCTATAGAAGGCTTTGTGATTGTTTTTACTGTCTGCTGCAATTCTGCCTTCATAGCTGGCTTTAGAGGATTTGATGAGGGATCTCAACTTTTTGTTGTGGCTAATAAGGGAGTTTTTTTCCAGTCTTGGGACTTCATCTTTTTCTGCAACAGTTTCTTCCTTCTGTTGTAGGCTTTATTAATGGCAGGGGGCCACAAGATTGGCTTCCTTTTTTTGGAGGAGAGCATATTGGTTCTGTTGGGTATGGCTAGTTCCATGCATTTATGTACATGTTCATACAGTGCATTGGTGTATGATTTGGCAATCATGCAGCTATTTTCCATTGGCATGGGTGCCGTGAAGTTAGCTACCTCTGTTTTAGGAGCCCAAAGTCAGCTTTGGAGAAGTTTTTCAAGGTGGTTACCTTTGCTGGGGGTGTTGGTGTGATGTGGATTTCCATGGTGATTAGTTTATGGTCAGATCTGACCAGGAAGGGATTGACTACTGGTGTAGAGCAATGGTCACCCATGTTAGTAAAAACAGGTCAAGGATGTTGCTTCCTCTGGAGGGGTCAGAATGAGCTGGTCCAGGGCATTGGAAATGATGAATTTCAGGAAGTGTTGGGCCAGTGTATTAGTGCTTGAGTACTTCTACTAGTTGATGGAGGGGTAGTTGAAGTCTCCTAGTATGAGAGTGTTGGGTTGGACCTTGATAGATTCCAGGGTGCTTAGGAATGTGGAGTGAGAGTCTAGGGACATGGTTGGGGACCTATAGCAGGCTATGACCTGAATCACCTGCTACAGGATGCGCTATGCTGGGCTACTAGTGCGGAGGTGTGCATATGCTTTATAAATATGGAGACAGCACCGCCTCTGGAGTTGCGGTCCATGATTCGGTGCCGAAAGGTGTGGAATGAGTAATAGCCTGGTAGCACAGGTGTGCTTTCTGCTGCTTTAAACCAGGTCTCTGTTACAGCACAAATGTCGATGTTCTCTATTTTGAGGAGTGCTTCAAGTGAGCGCATCTTGAGATTTTGACTTCTAGAGTTGAGCAGCATGACCCTCAGACTGCATGTATTTATAGCTGTTACAGTGGTAATTTGGTCTTTGGAACGCCACCTAAAGAGGTATTATAGTGGTGGCAAGAGCCTCAGCCAGTATCCGTAAACCCAGAGTTGACAGATGCAGGCCATCTCTGGCAAAGCATCAAGGTCTGTCAATCATGTCATCCCAAGCAGACAGATACTGGATCCCCTTAGAATGACACCAGAAACTTAGCCAATTGTTGAAGTCAATCATTTTTTGTTTGTACTGCGGTATAATTCTGGGTGACAGTAGAATACTGCTCAGAGTTAGGGTCATACCTGCCTGGGCCACATAATCCGAGAGCTCTACCATGTCCTTTTCATGTAGTCCAGGAAGGTGCCTCTCAGGCAATTCACACCCACACGGACAATGACAGAGTCATACTTGTACTTGTTGTGGAGTGACCTGAGTATGTGTTATGTGTCAGATTCTGGCACCTGATAGACAGCTGACTGTTACCTTCTCCTTATTCAGCCTAGTTAGTGGGACATCTGTGTGCCTCACTATTGAGTCACATATGATTAGTGTATTGGGCAAGGTGTTTAGCCTTAGGGGCTTAGGTTGAGGGGCACACTGTGGGGGTGAGCTGTGTGTCCTGTGGTTTGTGCTGTGTTGTAGTGGTCGAGTGCATTTTTGTCTTGGAGATCTCTGCTGTCTGGGTAAATTTCTATTGAGATCCTCTGGGAAGGTGGGTGTGTGGTTTGTGTTTTTATGTGAGAAATGTGATTGTGGGTGTTCTGGAGGGTTATGTGTTCCATGTGGTGTGGTGCAGGTGTTGACTTTCTCCTCTTGACCAGCTAGTCCAGTCTTGACTGGAGAGTGGGTAGCTTCCAATTTGGTGATATAAGTGCATTTCTCACAAGTCTGAGTGTTGTGAGGTGAGAGGAGAGGGTTGTCTGTGTACATGAGGCAGTTGCTACACTGCCTCAGAATGCCCAAGTGCACCAGGTTAATAGGAGAAAGCACAGGGAACTGTCCTTTAATCATGCCAGGAGAGGTGGTCATAACTGTTAAGTACTGGAGCTTTTTCAGTGAAGAACAACTAGTGTTAATGGCACTTAGGTGTGCTACAATAATTGCTACAAAAACCTGTTGAAGTGCAAAGCGATTAAGCTATTTGAAGTGCAATAGAAAAAGAACTAGCAAGAGTCAAGGGAAAAACTGAACAGCAGACTTTCTGGTACCAGTAATAGTTTATCTCAGCTCTGCACCGTTAGGCTGAACTTAAACAAGCATAAACCCAGGCAAATGCGACCTTTTAAAACAGAAAGTTGAAAGGGATGGAAAAACTGCCCAAATAGCCAATAACTACAATTTCTGGGCCAGAAACTACTCCTCTTGTGGTAGATGGGCTACCTAGTGTTTACCACTCCCACTGATAAGCTAGAAGGCTTCCCTCCAACACAGAAAGACAAACAGTCCTGGATACAGCAAATTTGTATCTGGACTAGACTAGTTACAAATCAGAAAGTTGAAAGGGATGGAAAAACTGCCCAAACAGCAAATAAACTACAATTTCTGAGCATGCATTAGTATATCATTATAATTTTTGCTGTTAGGAATTTTTACTGTTTCATGGGATCAATTATGATAGCTTGAAGGACAATCTCCACAAGCAAATACTCTGAAACAAGTTCACTGAAAGCCTCTTTCAGTAAACACTAGATCAAGTAGCTTTTAGAGGAGAAGAGACTCCCCAAATTCCCTATATATATATATATATATATATATATATATATATATATATATATACGTGTGTGTGTGTGTGTGTGTGTGTGTGTGTGTGTGTGTGTGTATATGTATTTTTATATATATATATATATATATATATATATATATATATAAATATACATAAAATAAATAAAAGAAAAAAGGGTGTAAGCAGGGGTTCAAGCCCCCCCCCCCCCCCACACCCCACTACTTTAAATATACCAACTCCAAGCACTACAGTGTTAGGGAAATGGGAAATTTTCCATTTCTGCAAATATTCTTTTATAAATATTTGAACATTTAAATATCTAATATAGACCCTGTATATATACAGTCTATGCCATATGCTCGAAAATTCAAGACTGAAAGCCGAACCATCTAAAATGTGAAATATCTAACATGAGAATTTCCCACTTCTCCACTGTTGTGTAACCTCGGAGTTGGTATCTATAATTAACAGAGGGTGTGGTGGCCACAGTCCCCCTCATGGGGGGACCTCTGCATTAAACATGCTTTCAGTCTTTTGAGTTTTCCATTGTATAGCATAGACCCCGTCACACAATAGCATATTCCACACTCACTAAAAGTGGCCCCAGAGAAATGAACAGATAAAAAAGAAATGTTGGCATGATACATTCATATCACAACATTTCCCCTACAATGGGAACAAATTTTTACTACAGCCGATGGAATAAAGGGCTAAAGCCCTAACTATACCTCAGGTAATCTGAGTTTGACTAGTGACTTGGGCAGCTGGGTGTTGTCAGAGATAGATGGGCATGCCTATCCTAATGGAATGGGGCATTCATCTCGGCAGTACCTGAAGGGAGACTGGTCCAGGAAAAGGGGACCTGTCCTTGAAAAATTCTGGATTGTGGCAGAGGGTAGTGAACAAGAAGGTAGGTTGCAGCACAAAAGAGTTTCTCCCTTTCACGGAAGCAGTTGCCAGGAACACCCCTAAGACATCCTTAAGTTCCATGCTGGCCTCAGCCTGATCAGTTTTAAAATATGAAAGGAAGACAAAGTCTTGTAGATCCAGCAATGGATGTGGACACTGAGTAGAGGTCCAAAAAGTATTTAGTAAGGGGCAGGAACAAAAACAAATCCACTACGTGAAGTAGAGTGGCACCTTTCCAACCTTCAGGGTAAACTTAAATGGATGAGCAGCCTGAACTTATCACTCAGTTAACCTCTATTTCACTACTATAGGCTGGAGGAAACTTTTGAATATGGGTTATTGGCTAGACTTGCAGTGGTGGCCAGTTCATTACTAACTTCTCCATAATGCACTCCATTGCCTAACTCTCGCCAAAACTTAATGACTCCCATCATACTAAGATCACTAATTCACAATGCCCTTTCTCTCAAGATAACATCTCCTCTCACTACTAAACTTTTCACCAAAACCCTCACATATAATCTCAGGGGTATCTCTGAATCGCAACCTACCCTACTAACTCCAAAAACTAAACTTTATTGCACTGATCGAACATTTTCCATCCTAGCACCTAAACTATTGGACTCCATTCCTCTCTCTCTCAAAGCTTGATGCCCAAAAGTACTTGGACTTCAGATAACAGCCCAAGGAACATTTCTTCACCCAATCGAAGTACAGCTGCACTCACACAGGTCATATTACATGAATCTTGCAGCTCTCTCACGCACCCCTTTATCCCTCTTTCATCTTTCCTTATCTCATCTTGTCATCCCCTGAGTTACTGATTCTCATTCATCCTACTTCCCTCTTCTCTTCAAATCTTTCTCACATCCTTTCCCCATTGTCCTTTCTTTATCTCTTCCATCTGCATGCCTCTGTTACCTAGGGTTGCCACCTGTCCCACTTTGCGAGGGACAGTCCCTCTTTGGGCAGTTGTGTCCTGACAAAAAAATTTAAAAATGGCGAATGTCCTGAGATTGTAGGACAAATTATTTCCTATATTTTATGTAATAGTTGCATAAAACAGTTATTCTGTATCTAAACTACCTAAATGTTATAAGAAACAGAATAAGCAACTAAAATGCTACAAGAATAAGCATTTATTTAGACAAAACGTTTAAGTTCTATCCTTTGCACTGACCATGGGTATGCTTCGGCCTGTAAAATCTTATTTTTTTACTGAAAATGTCCCGCTTTGGCCATTTGAAAAGGTGGCAACCCTACTGTTACCTATTCTGTCTTCTCTCTATGGTGTCCTTTCCTGTAACTGTTCTCACTTGCCTCTTCTAATGTCTTCATACCTCTCCATGTAATGATATGCTGCTATCCCTCTAGCAGAAGCCATCTCAGTCATTATGGCTACATCTTATCTATAAAGCTCTGCTAAGCATAATTCAATTTTTCCATCCATGTTTTGACATTGTTAATTGGCTTCTTGAACTAAATGTTGTAGCATATTATATATATATATATATATATATATATATATATATATATATATATATATATATATATATATATAAACAGATATAAATGATTAAATAAATAAAAGTGTACAGTACTTACTTATAAAACTTTAATTTTTTGTTTATTATTTGATCGTTTATTTTGCGTTCATAATTTGGTCTTTTTTATGAAATCTCATAACGGAGAGCATTGGCATATTTTATTGCAGTCGTTATGTTACCTTGTTTGTCATTATTAGCATGTCTGCTTATGCAAAGCTTGTTTCCCACTGTTATTTCTGATAAGAATAGTCTAAAAGGAAGTGGCTTCAGTGTTCCCCCCATTACATTATCAACTATTTATGCTTGGTTCTAAAATATGACTAAGTTCAGCACTTTGCTAAACTTTCATTGAGTTTCCTAAATTCCTGTCCACATGTTTGCATTCTGCATAAACTGAGTATCCATGAAATATTTCAGTTGCATTTTCATTAACTGAAATGTTCCCGCTGAACTGATGATGAGTTTTGCACAGGGCAGAAATGCCGAATCAGCTAATTATCACTTTCTGGAATAAATGTTTCATAATATTACACATTCCAAGTCTGTTGTGCCTTTGGAAAATGTATTATTGATATAACAACACCCAGCTGCAATTACAGAAGCAATTTTAGAAACTGCATTTGCATCAAAATGAAAATAATGCAGGCAAAGTTGGAGCAATACATATCTGGGTTTACATTTATAATATCACTAAAGCTGTGAACTTTAAACCATAAGGAAAAATAATTATACATGGTTAATAATTATTTTTTTGTGTTTCTACATGATAAAATAATATTTCCATGTGACTGAAGATGTCTTTAATGACATGGACAGAGGCAATCTGTGTGTGTGCGTGTTTTATGGGATGGATGGAGTTCTGCTAATAATGCCCACATAGCAGTTGCAGACGTACATTAGACTCCACGCTTCATGCATTTACTTGTGCAGACTGACATATCATTCCTCTTTTTGATTGTGTTTTTCAGCATTCCTTTTTTTATTTATAGGATATATAGGTTGCTTCATACCCCCATGTTTTTTTTTTTTGTTTTCTCATTTTCAGAGGTGGAAAATGTATTATGCAGTTTGTGGAATATATGAATTCAATATCTGATGAATTTCACTACCAAAATGCATTTCTTAAAAACAGAGAGAACAGCAGTGTTTTTTTTTTCATTGTGCTGGTGAACTGCTTAGCACTTTGGACAAGGAAGGGAGAGCATAGTTGAAAATCGGGCCAATGAAAAGGCAAAATTTCCACGAGCAAAAAATACAACACTTAACAGGGACAAGTATGTTCTGTGTCTTAATTCATGTTCATAAGCAGTGTGAAAATCTGGGAATCATGTGTCCAGTTACTCTGTTTATATTCAAGCACATTTTGTTTTCATGGCCTAGATGAAGGGTTTATGTACAGTGCAGAGGTAAATGATAAGCTAAGATGGAGAATAAATTGTGCTCTGTGTAAGTATTCCATGCCTGGTCATTTACTCTGTGTGCCCAAATTAAATTACACCAAGTCAGAACTATATTGCACATAGTTTATGTGACATTTGAGTCAACTTGAGAGCACATCCATTTTATAATTTGACTTGACCCCACTCCTTATGCAATCTAGACCCCTGACATCACTAAAAACTAATAATAAAAATGATTGAATATGTCTAATGTAGACAGGAAGCCATTTTTTCTTAACACTTAATGTAATATTACCGATCTTAAAATGCTTCACGTACTGCTAAAGTTCTGTGTGAATGCTAAAATGTGGTACTAAAATGAGTTCAACTACTTGCTGTAAAGCATTCCAATTTTAAATAAAGTTGCAACTATGAAATCTATGTATTTCAGAGTATGTAAAAAAATCATATGGAAAACACCAGAAAGACTGTGATAATAGGCATATATGGTTAGTCTGGTAGTTGGTGTCGCACTTCTTATGTGCATTAAGATGATGTTGAGGCTTGGGTGTTTGTTTAAGCAGTTTATTGTATATAAATAAATCAGGATGGATGGCAGGAACATTATACTTAAACAAACTATCTGACTAACTGACTGACTACATACTTGCATGCTCACACTCTGGCTGCTCACTCAAAATGGCACTCTTGCTTGCACATGCTCAGTACTTACATGCATGTGCTGACTCACTGGAAAGCTTCCTAAAGGTGCATCACACACTGATCTATATCCTCCCTCTTTACTGAGCTGTCTCATATGAACAATGACATTTTAATAGACATGCAATTATACAGACACCAATAAAGAAAAGCAACAGTTATGTCCAGGTTGCTGTGTATCTGGAAGTAGGATTCGCGATGCAACCTGATCTCATGACATAATAGTTAAGACTGGGTTTAGCAACAGGGACAGCCACTGGGGAATGTTCTGCTTGAGGAGTCTCAGGGATTTTCTCAGGAATGGGGATTGCTGACGGAATGTTCTCTGGAACAGGAACATTGGACAAGTCACTCTGAGAACTAGAGTCTTTGTCACATGCAAAATGCTGTAACACTGGTTCGGACACTGGTAACAAATAGGTTCATAGGTGTGTACTAGGCTAATGGCCCTGGAGCCTTTACAAGCCTAGTCCATAGGATTACCCTGGCATTGTGCCACCCGACCTTATTTCCCAGTGCCTCTGTTGAGTAGAGCTACTGGAGTGATCCCTGGGGTGAATTTTCTATTTCCCATCCACTCATCAAGATTTCTCTTGAAGAGGGACAGCAAGGTGATTGGTTTGACATGTATGGGAAGTCTGTTCCATAGCATGGGCAGTCTCTGGGTTATGAACCTGTCCTTCCAGCACGTTCTGTTGATTTTGGTAATGAGGTTGAGGTCTCTGGAGCGTGTGGTGCAGAAGGATTGGGATTTCTTTAGATGTAGCATTTCTAACAGAGCTGGGTCAGACATGGCTTTGTAAGTCAAGCAGAGATTGCCTCCAAGTAGGAGATATGAGACAGAGAATAGTTGGAGTTTTTTTGAGTCTGGCAATATAGGACAAGTGTTTAAGGCCTAGAATCCTCTTTGTGAGATACTTTTGTGGCCTCCCCAGTTGTTGCAGGTGTCTAGTGAGGTACATGCCAAATGGGGCTTTGTACTCGATGATTGGCCTAATGAGGGAAGAGTAGAGGGAGACAATGGCGTCTTTCTTCCTGGATGCAAAACCCTTAGTAATGAGATGTGCCACATAGAAGGACTTTCTGACCACAGTGGCAATGTGGTGGTTGAAAGAGAAGTTGCTGTCATCCTGTGTTCCCAGATCTCTTATAATGCCTTCTGTGTTCAGTGGACTACCATCGATGTGGTAATTCATGGGAACAGGGTTTTTCCCAAAGGGAATAACGACGCACTTTTTGGCATTGATCTTAAGGCCATGGTTCTGACACCAGTCGTTGGTCTCAGTGAGGCCTTTCTGCAGGATGTCAACATCACTTGGGGAGTTAATAACAGCTCCCAACTTGCAATCGTTTGTGAACTTTGTCAGCCAGATTCCCTTTGTGTTGGCCTGGACTTCAGAAAAGTAGATACCAAACAGGAGGTGACCCAGGACTGAACTCTGTGGGACTCCACTCGTGACTGTTCAGCAGTCTGACTTGGAGTCAGCTACTTTCACACTGTCAATTCTATCTGTGAGCCAGTTTGCAACCCACCTAGTGATATAGGGATTGATGCCTAGCTTACTGAGTTTTTCTATGATTCCTGAGTGGGGAATGGTATCAAAGGTCTTGGCCAGAGCAAGGTAGGCTGTGTGAACCATCTTGCCTTCATCCACAGCTCTGGTGACTGACTCAAAGAAGTTGACCAAGTTGAGCAGGCATGATCTACCATTCATAAAACCAGACTGTGTGGGATCCAGAGTTTGGAGATTCCCTATATCCTTGTTATTGTTATTAGGTCCATGATTATGCATTCCATAGCTTTGCATATCAGACTCTTTAGGCTAATGGGCCGATAGTTCCCAGGGTCTGTAGTTACTCCTCCTTTGTGTAGAGGGATGACTGTATCAGTGTGCCATTCAGTAAGGACAAAGCCTGAGGTGAGGCTGTGATTGAACAGAGTACACAGGTGAGGTGTCAGTTCACTCTGTAGTTCATGTAGCACACAACCTGGGATACTGTCAGGTCCCATAGAAGCTGTATTCTTGGCCTTGGACAGTGCTGTTTTAACACAGCAGTAATACTGGGTGTCTGGCAATCTACGTTTAATGTGATAGGTCTTTTGAGAGGGGAGAAAGAGGTAAAGTTGGCACTGAATCTGTTGGCCAGTATATTGGTAATATCTGTTGGCTCAGTATAGGAGGTACCATTGTGCAGTAGCTCAGAGCAAATCTGGGAATTGCCATGGAGATTCTTTACATAACTATAGAAGGCCTTGTGGTTGTCTTTACTATCTGCCGCAATTCTGTTTTCATAGCTAGCTTTAGAGGGTTTGATGAGGGATCTCAGCTTTTTGTTGAGGCTGATAAGGGGTTTTTCCATTCTTGGGACTTCATCTTATTCCGCATTCGTTTCCTCCTTCTGTTGTAGAGTTTGTTTATGGCAGGGAACCACCAGATTGGCTTCCTATTTTTGGAGGAGAGCGTCTTGGTTCTATGGGGTATGGCGAGAGCCATGCATTTGTGTATGTGTTCGTACAGTGCATTGGTGTATGATTCGGCAGTCATGCAACTATTCTCCATTTGCATGGGTGCTGTAAAGTTAGCCACCACTGTTTTTAGGAGCCCAAAGTTAACTTTGGAGAAGTTTTTCATGGTGATTACCTTTGTGGGGGGGGGGGTGGCAGGGATGTGGATTTTCAAGGTGATTAGTTTGTGGTTGGATCTAACCAGGGCGGAGTTGACTATTGGTGTAGAACAATGGTCGCCCATGTTAGTAATGACCAGGTCAAGGATGTTGCCACCTCTAGTGGGGGTAAGAATGAGCTGGTCCAGGGCATTGGAATTAATGAATTCCAGGAAACGTTGGGCAAGTGTATTGGTACATGAGTAGTTTTCCCAGTTAATGGAGGGGTAGTTGAAGTCACCCAGTATGAGAGTGTTAGGCTGGACCCTAATATTCTCCAGGGTGCTTAGGAACATGGAGTGTGAGTCTTGGGACATGGTTTGGGACCTATAGCAGGCTACGACCTGAATCGCTGTCTTACCCAATGTTAGCTGCACCTGAAGTATCTCTGATGCGTTATATTGGGCTACCAGTCTGGAGGTGTGTGCATCCTTTATGAATATAGAAACACCACCACCTTTGGAGTTTCATTCCAAGCTCTGGGGCCGAAAGGTGTGGAATGAGTTATAGCCTGGTAGTGCAGGGGTGCTTTCTGCTGCCTTGAACCAGGTCTTTGATACAGCACAAATGTCGATGTTCTCCATTTTAAGGAGTGCTTTGAATGAGTGCATTTTGAAATTTAGACTTCTAGCATTGAGCAGTATGACCCTCAGATTGCATTTGTTTGTAGCTGTTATGGTGGTAATTTGGTCTTTTGAACACAGCCTAAAAAAAGACACTATAGGGGTGGCAAGAGCCTTAGCCAGTATCTGGAAGCCCAGGGATGACAGATGCAGGCCATCTCTGACAAAGCATCAAGATCTGTCAATCGTGTCATCCCAGGCAGACAGATAATGGATCCCCTTAGAATGATACCAGAAACTTAACCAATTGCTGAAATCAATCATTTTCTGCTTGTACTGTGGTATCATTCTGGGTGATGGTAGGGTGCTGCTCAGGGCTAAGGTCATACCCGCCTGGGCTACTTAATCCGAGAGCTCCTCCATGTCTCTGTTCATGTAGTCCAGGGAGGTATGTCTCAGTTCATTCACACTCACATGTACAATGACAGAGTCATATTTGTACCTGTTGTTTAGGGACCTGAGTGCATGCGTTATGTGATGGATCCTGGCACCTGACAGGCAGCTGACTGTTACTTTCTTCTTATTCAATCTAGTGAGTGGGACATCAGTGTGCCTCACTATCGAGTCACCTATGACTAGCGTGTTGAGCATGCTGTTTTGCCTTAGGGGCTTTGGTTCAGTGGCACACTGTTTAGGAGAGTTATGTGTCTCATGATTAGTGTTGTGTTGTGATGGTTGAGTGCGTTTCTGTCTTGGAGATCTCTGCTGTTTGGATAGATTTTTATTGAGAGCCTCCACGAAGGTGGGTGTGTGGTTTGTGTTTTTATGTGAAGGCAGTGCTGGTGTGTGTTCTGGAGGGCTATGTGTTCCATGTGATGTGGTGCAAGTGTTGACCTTCTCCTCTTGACCAGCTATTCCAGTCTTGGCTGGAGAGTGCGTGGCTTCCAATTTGGATATATAAGTGCATCTCTCGCAAGTCTGAGTGTTGGGAGGTAAGAGGAGAGGATTGTCTGTGTACATGAGGCAGTTGCTACATTGCCTCAGGATGCCCAAGTTCACCAGGTTAATAGGAGAAAGCACAGGGAATTGACCTTTAGACATGCCTGGAAGGGTGGCCATTAATAATAAGTACTGGAGCTGTTTCCTTGTAAAACGTTTAGTGCTGGTAGCACTTTTGTGTGCTACAATAATTGCTACAAGAAGTCTGGTAAAGTGCTAGATTAATAAGCTAGTAAAAGTGCAGTAGAGGAGAGAACTAGCAGATCTAAGGGAAAAGTTGAAGAGCAGACTTTGGCACTGCTCAGAAGCCAACAAACAGTAATGGATACAGTAAATCTGTCTCTGAACTAGACTTATTACTGGAAAGGTGGGAAATAAGTGCAAACTCGGGCTTTAAAACTAGAAAGTTGAAAGAGATAAAAAGACTGCCCAAACAGCCAATAAACTACAATTTCTGGGCCAGAAACTACTCCTCTTGTCGTAGATAGGCTACCTAGTGTTTGCCAATCCCACTGACAAGCTAGAAGACTTTCCTCTGACAAAGAAAGTCTTGGGGGGGCTCAGAAGCTTACAAACAGTCATGGATACAGCAAATCTGTATCTGGACTAGACTAGTTATAGAAAAGATGGGAAACAAGCGCAGATGCAGGATTTTAAATCAGAAAGTTGAAAAAAGATGGAAACAAACTGCCCAAACAGCCAATAAACTATCATTTCTGGGCCAGAAACCACTCTTGTGGTAGATAGGCTACCTAGTGCTTACCACTTCCACTGATAAGCTAGAAGGCTTCCCTCCAACAGAGAAAAGCTTGGGGGAGCTCAGAAGCTTACAAACAGTCCTAGATACCCCAAATTTGCATCTGAACTAGACTAGTTACAGGAAAGGTGAGAAACAAGTGCAAATGTGGGCTTTTAAACAGAAAGTTGAAAGAGATGGAAAAACTGCCCAAACGGACAATAAACTACAATTTCTGGGCCAGAAACCACTCTTGTGGTAGATAGGCTACCTAGTGCTTACCACTCCCACTGATAAGCTAGAAGGCTTCCCTCCAACACAGAAAGGCTTGGGCGGGGGGCTCAGAAGCTAACAAACAGACCTGGATACAGCAAATCTGTATCTGGACTAGGCTAGTTACAGGAAAGGCAGGAAACAAGTCTAGAATTTTTTCCTTTTTTTTTTGTAAAGTGGAAAGGGAGAAAGGAGAAACAGAAGATAATTCAAGGTTAAGGACCTAAGTGGCTTGCCCTTCTCAAATGTTCTCTCTGTATAAGGTAGAATGAGCTAGCGACACTAGACTGGGATAGAGCTGGGAAACAGCTGAACAGATGGGATTGGTAGGAGTGTTTGAAGTCAAAATATTATCTCACTGTACTCGGTTGAGTGAGCAAATGAGATAGACCCAGGAGGAGTATTCAAACACAAATTTGCAGGAGGGGCGGACAGTTCCAAAGCCACCAAGATTAATACCACATCAAGAACATGGAGGGAGGGCGGAAAACTAATTGCAGAGAGAGAGGCCACTGTATTCTATGAAACAAATACATAGACAAATAAATAACTGCAGGGAGACACAGACCATAATATTCAATTAAACAATTAAATAGACAGAAAAATAAAATGCAGTACAATCTTTAACACTGCAAGTTTGTACTTACCTCAGCTAGTAATGCAGTTGATTGTAGGTATATAGCAGAAAGCCAAACAACTCAGATATTGAGTTGTAATGCTTCTGATTTTGTATGAATTCCACTCCTTGTGATTTCACAATGTACGATCTTGGCTCTTGACACAAACTTTTCACAAATCTGAAACAATGAAAATCTTTTGATGTCTGCATCCTCACTCTCTCCCCCTTTTTGTAAAAAATGGAGCGGTTTGCTGGCTTTATCATAGTAAGACTTCTGGAATAAATGCTTTTTTAACAGTTAGGCTTTTACTGCTTTGTTGTTTTTAGCACATGGAACCAACAAATTACTGCTGATGAGCAATGTGGTTCTGTTTTGTCTCGACATAAGTCTCTGGGCAGGTGAACCAAAAAGATTATCACAAGGAATGTTTCTGAAATTTAACAAGCTAAGAAAAACATTGGTATTGTCATGTCTGGATTTCTCTAACAGCTGTTTTGCACTTTGAACTGCATGATCAGCCAAACTGTTTGACTGAGGGTATTCAGGACTACTCGTAATATGAACAGTCGCACACCTGTCCAAATCTCTTGAACTGCTGACTTGTAAACTGTGCACCATTATCAGAAATAACTCTGTGTGGACTACCATGGACAGAAAAATGTTGCTTCAACTTAGTAATGACAGTATTGGAAGTTAGGTTCGGAAGTAGGTCAATCTCGAACCAATTTGAATAAGAGTCTATGAACACCAAGTAATGTTGATCATTCCACTCAAAGATATCTGTGGCTACTGTTGACCAAGGCAGTTCAGGAATCTGTCTTAACTGAAGTGGTTCTTTCTGTTGATCCGGCTTTGTACTATTACATACTGAACAAGATGAAAATACTTTTCAATATCTCTTGACATAGAAGGCCAAAATACTAGACCTCTTATCCTTCTTTTGGTTGAATCACCTCCCGGGTGGCCACAATGCAAGATCTTATTATACTCTTGTGGGAAGGATTTTGGAACAATTACTTTAGGACCTTTCATGATGATACCATTGTCTGACAAAATCTCATCTCTGTAAAATATGGTTGCACTTCTACTGGTAAACAAGATTGCTTTGAAGGCCATCCTCGACTGATAAAGTGGTTGAGCTTCTGGAGAATTGGATCTGAAGCTGGGAGAGTTCTGAGCTCATCGAGACATATGGAAGAAAAAATTCTTACTTCCATGACTTCAAAATCAAGTTGCTTATTGTCATTCTGTTCTGTGGTATTTCTGGGCGATCTGGATAACGTATCAGCGAGATAAAGAAGTTTGCCTTTTGTGTAGACAAGATTGAAATTGTACTCCTGCAATTTGAGCATCATACCTTGCAGTCTAGCTGGAACTGTATGCATAGGCTTTCTCAAAATAGTAACTAGAGGTTGCTGGTCAGTTTCCATCCAGATAGGTTGACCATAAATGTAATCATGGAACTTTGAATATGCAAATACAATTGCCAAAAGCGCTTTCTCAGTCTGGCATACTGCATCTCAGTCTGGGTAAGAGTTCTCAAAGCATGGGCTTCTGGTCTACCCTCTTGAAGAATGACTGCAAATAGACCAAACTTAGAAGCATCACAGGAAAGAGTAACTGGTTTGTGAACATCATAGTAGCTGAGAGTTGGTGGTTTAGCAATTTTCTGTTTCAGGACATCAAATACTCTTTGATGCTGTTCTGACCATGACCAAATGACATCTTTGTGTGTCAGTTGTCTTAGCGGTGCTGAAAGCTGGGTTAACTCATTACAGCCGAGTGACGTCTCCAGGCATTTCTACAGGTACCACCTACTGCGCCTGTCCATATTTGCATTAATAATTCCAAAACCATGTTACATACAAGGTATCAGAATAGTTTATCTTGAAGCATACATGATGGCAAACACAATTGTATTGGTATATGACCTCTATTAATGAGTATTTGTTAGAAATGTAAGGTGATAACGTCATTTTTTAAAGGCTGAAGCCACACCCACTGGGAGTTAAAGGTACACACTCAAAAGAAATGCACTGGAAGGAATGAGTTAAATCTGGAATGAACTTGCCTAGATGGTTGGCCATACCAAGAAAACACTGTAGGGCTTGAACATTGTCTGGAGCTGGCATCTCAAGAAGTGTTGTTTGCTTGGAAGGATCTGGTCTTATGCCTAAATTGGTAAACAAGTGACCAACATAAGTAACTTTTTGTAGCCTGCCCTGAACTTGCACTTCTGAGGACTCAGCTTAAGATTCATTCACTGGCACTTTCCAGAACATTTTTGAGGTTTCTGTCATGTTCGGCTTCACCATTGCCTCCTACTAGAATATCATCTACTATAATAGCACATGGTTAGCCTGAAAAAATTTTCTCCATTGCACACTGAACAACTTCACTGGCAGAATTTATTCCAAATGGCATTCTCGGAAATGTGTAGCTTTCAAAAGGAGTACCGAATGTGGTTAATAATGAAGATTTGCAGTCAAGCAAAATTTGCCAAAATGAACTCTTTGCATCCAAGACAAAAAAAACAGTGGTATTTGGCATGAGGTCAGCAACCTCTTTGACTGTGTGCATTGGATGATGAGGTCTTTTTAATGCTTTGTTCAGATCTCTTGGGTCAATACATATTCTGATTTTGTCTGAGACTGTTTTGTGAGCTACTATCATAGATGACACCCATTCAGTTGGTTCTCTAACTGGACAAATCACACCTTGCTGCACCATTTTATCCATCTGAGCCTTAACTTTATCCTGCTTAGCTATCAGAACAAAGCATTGAATAGACCATATCGTCTAATGTGCACAGCCAAAGAGGTCGCAGCCCTAATACTGAATGCTACTGTCTTTTCTGTCTTGGATGCAAAAAGTTCATTTTGGCAAGTGATGCTTGATTGCAAATCCTCAATGCTAATCACTTTTGGTGCTCCATTTGGCAGATGCAAATTCCTTAGGATGCCTTGTGGAATGAATTATGCAAGTGAAGACTTTCAGTGTGCAATGGAGCAAATATTTTCAGGTTATCCTTGTGCCATAATAGTAGATGACTTATTGGCTGGAGGCAATGGTGAAGCAGAGCATGACAGAAACCTAAAGAGAGTTCTAGACAGAGCATGTGAAGTAAACTTGAAGCTCAATTCTCTGAAGTGCAAATTCAGGCTACCAGAAGTTACATATGTAGGATATTTATTTACCAGTACTGGCTTGAGACCAGACCCGACCAAGCAAGCAGCTATCCTCGAAATGTCAGCATCAGGCAATATTCAAGCTCTACAGCATTTCCTAGGCATGGTCAACTATTTAGGAAAGTTTATACCAGACTTCAGTGAGTTGACAGCACTTTTACAAGAGCTAATGCACAAAAATGCTGCATAGTCATGGTTACAGCATCACCAGAAGGCATTTGAAGACCTTAAGCAGAAAATTGACACCCCGCCTACATTAGGATACTATGATGTGAATAAACTGGTCACTCTTTCTTGTGATGCTTCAAAATTTAGTCTTGGTGCAGTTACACTTCAAGAGGGGAGACCAGTAGCCTATGCATATATGGGACACTTAACCAAACTGGGATGCAGTATGCTCAAACTGAGAAAGACTTTTTGGCAATAGTATTTGCATATTCCAAGTTTCATGATTATATTTATGGTTGAGCTATTCAGAATGAAACTGATCACCAACCTCTAGTTACTATTCTGAAGTAGGCTATGCATCCATCTCCAGCAAGATTACAAAGAATGATGCTCAAACTGCAAAAGTACTACTTCAAAATGATCCATACAAAATGCAAACTACTCTATCTGGCTGATACCTTATCCAAATTGCCAATAATACGACGGAACAGCTTGAAGCAGAGAATTTTTACTTTGACGTCATGGGAGTGCGTAATTGTTCCACCACTAGGCTTGATGAGTTAAGAGATCACACAAAGTCTGATCCAATTTTGCAAAAGCTCAATCATTATATTAATGATGGATGGCCATCAAAGCAATCTAGTGTATCACTTGATGTGCAAACCTATTTTACGGGCAGAGATGAAATGTTGATGGAAGATGGCATTATTATCAAAGGTCCTAAAAATTGTTGTTCCTGCTTCCTTACAACAAGAATATATCCAGATTTTGCATCGTGGTCACCCAGGTACAGATCCACTAAGAGAAGAAAGAATTACTATTTTGGCCTTCATTACTGAAAGACATTGATAAAGTACTTTCTTCTTGTTCAGTATGCAATAGTAGTAGACCGCATTTGCAAAGAGAACCACTTTAACTAAGTCAAGTTCCTGAACTACCTTGGTCAACAGTAGCCACTGATATCTTTGAGTGGAACAATCAACACTACTAAGTATTAGTAGACTCTTATTTGAACTGGTTTGAGACTGACTTGCTACCTAATCTAACATCCACTGCTGATATTACTAAGTTCAAATGTCATTCTCAGTCCAAGATAGTCCACACAAAGTTATCTCTGACAATGGTACTCAATCTACTAGTCAGTTGTTTCAGAAATTTACAAGAGAATGGGACTTTGTACATGTTACTAGCAGTCCTGAAAATCCACAGTCAAATGGTCTAGTTGAACGTGCAGTGCAGAGTGCAAAGCAATTGTTTTAAAGGTCAAAGTATAACAATACTGATGTCTTTTTGAATTTACTTCATCTCAGAAACATGCCCCGTGATTATATTCTTGGCTCACCTCCTCAAAGGCTTCTTTCCAGGCAAGCCAGAATGACTCTACCTATTAGTTCCAGTTTATTGAGGCCTAAAGCTAAGAACAACAGATCCATAAAGGATCAACTATTCAAGAAGTGTTCAATCCAGAAGTCAAGTTGTGATAAATCAAACGGATTTCTTCATCCGTTGAGGGCAGGAGAGATGGTGAGAATGCAAATGACAAAAGGTTTCGACTGGATTGGTCAAGTTACAGAAATATGTGCCGAGCCAATATCCTACCTTGTAGAATCCAAGGGTATGGAGTACAGGCGAAATCTCAGGCATCTACTTCCTGTACCAGAATCATTTGTTTTGTTTTATTCCAGAATCATCATCAGAACGTTGTTTCAGCGACTCAGACTCTAGATCTCAGAGTGAACCAAATGTTGTTTCCATTCCAGAGTGTGTTTTGACCTCTGATTCCATTCCTGAAAATATTCCAAACAATTCCAAAATTAACCATTTTACAGAGACATCCCCATTTGCTAAGCCCAATCCCCAGTTTTATGTCACACGATATGGACGAGTATCCAGGCCCAGTGTGAAATATGCAGCAACATGGACTTAACTGTGTATATATTTACCTTATCTTGTGTAAATGCATGATAGAGAAATGTCTAATATCTGCATACCAAATAGATTCATAATGTTGCACGTTTCATTTTTTCAATAGGGGGATGTAGATCAGACTGCACGTGCTGTGTGCCATGTCTTTAAGAAGCATGTCAAAGATGTAGCGTGCACATATAAATGTCAGCCACGTGCCATTCCTAGTGCCATTTTGAGAGTGCAGCCAGACAGCAAGCATGTATGATTGCAGCAGTTAGTCTGTATATAGGTTACTGAAATTAAAGTCAGTTAACTTCTATTGTGATGTGTTTGTATAAAATAAAACTTGTTGAAAAACTGATTATCAGAATGTGATCTTGCCTTATACATTAAGTGTATTTCCCAAATCCCATGACTGCAGAAATAATATTATGGAAAGTGTGAATCTTTTGGATCAGGGGGTATTATATACAACATTCCTTTCCACATATAAGTCATTGCATCTTCTGGCATATATAATTAGTAGGGGTTGGGAGAACAGTGGGACTCACCCCACTGCAAAAACATTTTCCAGTCTTTTTAAATTCAATGTAAAAAGATTGTCCTTTTTGTATTCGCTGTTTTCAGTGTTCGATATTTGACAATAGAATCACACACATATATCAATCTATCTATATATATAGGTTTATCTTTACAATGGGAAAACACACTAGTGCGATTGCTCATATGAGTGAATCGTAACAATGAAAATCAAAACCGCGACAGTTGCCAAATTTTGAAAATCAGCAAATCGAAAAGCAGATTCCCTGATTTTCGAACATAAATGTCAAAAAGAAAATGTAACGAAGTGTAAAGCAGGTGGGAAAACCCCCTTGCACCCTCCATGTAGGGGGGCAAGCCCCCCCACACACTCCCTCTTTAATATTCTAACTCCAAGATCGCACTACAGTGGGGAAAGGGACCATTTTCCAATTCCCACTATACTGCAATCCACCCCAAAATGCCGAATCTGCAATAAGCGAATGTCACTGTGCATTTGCTCATTCCACATTCGAACCTTTTTCCATTCGACGTTTGCAAACTTTGCAAAAGTCATTTCAAACATCTGCTATTCGCCCCTGTGCAAAATGCACACATGAAGGTAAACATATATATATATATATATATATATATATATATATATATATATATATATATATATACATATACATATATATATATATATATATATATATATATATATATATATATATATATACATATATACAGGTTCCCTTCTTCTATATTCCAAAATCTCAGAATATCGAAGACTGAAAAAATGAGACCACAAACCCAAGTACGCATATTACCTAAACTTGATAAGGTCGACTCCTAGAATATCGAAACGTAAATTAAAGTATAATGGTGAATGGTTTAGTTGTGGTCTGTTTCTTTAAGGATTTGTAATAGGGACGTACTACCTAACCTCATAGTGGATGGTGACATCCACCCTAACCCAGGCCTAACCCCACTTGTTACTATAAGCCCCACAAATAACAGCCTTACTAGCCTACGAAATTCAAATGATGCTGCCAACTCCCTCTTAGTGTGTCATCTAAACATTAGAAGTTTAAACAAGAAAATTCACTGTTTACATGCCCTCCTGGATGTCCACTCCCCTGATGTATTATGCCTTTCTGAAACCTGGCTACCGCTGATAATGAGGTTATACCACCAGGTTACAATATATTACGACTTGATGGCATCCCTAAAAAAGGAGGGGGGTAGTCATCTTGTATAAATCCACTCTGGCAGTATCCAAAACTAGTAATCCAAATGCCCTGGTCACTAACAATGCAGAAATACTCATCACAAAGGTCCAAATCAACAAACACAAATCTATAAACATTGTATGTATCTATATTCCCCCAGGTGACAACACAAATACCTTGGAGAGTATCCTCCAATGGCTGTCCACTAAATGCCCCCAGGAAACTATTATTTTCGGGGACATTAATATCGACTGGAATACTTGCTCTGCAGACTTCCCCTCCACCCACATGAATTTGCATGGCTTCTCCCAGATGATCTCTTCACCTACCAGAATCAATAACCCTAACAATAAGGAAAGTATCCTAGACTGGATGTTAATAAGCAACCTACCCCAGATATACCAAACAGGCACCCTACCTGAAGACTTTAGTGATCACTCCATCACCTATATAATCAGAAAAAGATATGACATCCCTCATCAATCTACCTTTAAAACCATTAGAAATACTAAGAACTTTATTCAGACTACATTCCAGAATGAACTTAACTCATGCAACTGGTCCAACCTAACACTACTTCCACTAGATGAAGCAGTCTCATACTTTAACTCTACATTTCTTCCTATCCTGGACAACCATGCTCCCAAACATACTATTAGAACCAATAACAAAGTTGCTGTCCAATGATACAAGACAAAAGATTATTAGCAGAAACAAAGTGTGGACATCCTGGAGAACCACTAAATCCCCAAAAGACCACCTAATTTATAAACAGTTGAGGAATGATAGTAAGAAGTCTATTATGTTAGATAAAAAGAGATACTACTGCAGTCTACAACAAAAACACCAAGACCAGCTACAAAAATTCTGCTCAGGCATAAATAAACTTCTCCACCCAGGTCAATCAATTACCCCTACCCCCCTAACTACCCTCCAACAACCTCCTAAAATTGTTGCCAACACCTTTAATACTTTCTTTACTGAAACAGTGCAATCCCTAGCCAACAAACTAGCTCCCAGTACCTCAACTACTACCAATCCCGCACCTCATAATAAAATCCCCTTCAAGCTTGATCCAGTACCAACATCTTTTAAGTCCCTATTTAAGAAACTGAAACCCACCACCCTCTCAGCAGACCTGCTACCTGCAGAATGTCTCCAAAAATCCACTAATGAAATAACATACCCCATTTCAATTTTAATCAACAGAACAATTCTGGAAGCTTATACCCCCTCCATCTGGAAAAATCTCCCACATTATTCCTCTACACAAAGGGGGAAATTCCACTGAACTTTCAAATTACAGGCCTGTAGCCATTCTGTCTCCCTTGGCTAAAATAATGGAAAAATGTATCCATAAGCAGCTTCTTGCCTATTTGAATTAAAACTCTCTCCTAGCCCCCTTTCAGCACAGATTTAGTTCCTGCCATAGTACAACCTCAGCCTTTCTTTCTTTCTCACACACAATAAATCAAAACTGTAATAACAACAAGCTCTCCTCTGCCCTCTTCCTAGACCTATCCAAGGCATTCAGTATGGTAAACCACCAGCTACTCTTAGACACACTAAAATTACTCCCCATAGATAACCTAGAAATTAACTGGTTTCATTCTTACCTAAGTGACAGACAACAAGCTGCACTATGGAAGGGGAATCTATCATCCCTTTTACCAGTCACCCTTGGAGTCCCTCAAGGATCTATACTAGGTCCCCTCCTATTCTCCTTATTCATTAATGACCTGCATAAATCATTCCAAGTGCAACTTGCATTCAGTATGCAGATGACTCCACCTTAATCTGCTCTGCCACCTCCCCCTCAGATCTACAAGCTTTTTCACAAATCACTTTCAACCAAGTAGAGAACTGGCTCACAGGTCGCAGACTACTACTAAACCCAAACAAAACCAAACTATTGCTCTTCTCCCCCACTCACAAGATCCCCCCACCACCTCTCACAATAACATCTAACAATGGCACCATAATTTCCCCAGAACCTAGTACTAAACTACTGGGAGTAATCATCGACAACAACCTTAAGTTCAATGCTCACATAGACAAAGCTATTAAAACAGTTAACAAAAAACTAGGCTCTTTATACAGGATTAAGCAATTCCTAACCCCATCTGCTAGAACTGTTATTTTCCATACACATCTGCTATCAACACTTCTTTATGCCTCACCCATCTTTGCTAACCTAAGCAAATCAAACCTCAATAAATTGGCTAGCTGCTACAATAATATTGCCAGATTTACCACAGGATCAGCTTATAGAACCCATCACTGTGTTAACCTTCAATCATTAGACTGGCTAGAATTACCCAACCAACTGCAATATAACCAACTAATAGTTGTTCATAAAATTCTATACCAACCAGACAGTACACCCATACTGAAAAATATTATCACCCCCTATAGTAACCTAAAAACCCTTCACTCTTCCAACAAAATGCTAGTACAGACTGTTAAAACCAACAATTCAGCTGACGCATCACTATTCTCCAACTCTGCTGGAAAAAAATGAAACCTTCTTCCTGCTGAACTCAACAATGACCCCTCCTTATCCCAATTCAAAAAATCTCTTAAGAAATACCTAAAAATGCATTGGCTTTGTCCAAGTACAAACGCTGACTAACACCCACACAAACAGAATCCATAAATGAGAACCTCATTGCAATCATCTGATCGTCTAACTGCTTAGAATTTTGTATATCTCTGTCCGAATGAAAGATTTAAAGTTAAGATGATACCATGTATGTTAACCAGCTTCATATTGTTGATCACACATGAGCGACCGGCCACTTAAGCCAACCGTTTCCACGAAACCGAAACCACGAAACTTTCCAAATATCAAAATAATGTTGAATTCGACATTTCCGGCCGTGCCACACCTCCACACCAGTGCTACCATGTGTCAAAAAGGGGGTGAGGTTTTGCCGTTCAGTTATGTGGAATTCAACTTCGGAGACATTCACACTTTGGTTTTCATGGAAGCGGTTTCACCCATAGTAGGATCGACGATATGAAGGTAAACCATGTTAACCACCTTTAGTTAGAATTTCCCTCTTTTTAAGATAAAATCGCTAACTATTTCTTTTTCAGATACTAACTTCCAAGTGTGTATGTGAGTAAAAATTTTACCTGTATGTACATATTGTTAAACAAATTTCAATTTTGTGATAATTCACTGTAATAATTTCACTCTAATTACACTAGTTATGTACACTTGGAGCTTTTCTTCCTGGTCCTGCGCTAAAAATGGAACTGTATCCAGTCGGACTTTCCCTGTTAACAAATGTAAAATAAAATAAAAATAAATAAAATAAAAACAGGTGTGGTGGATGATGTGTTCCAAGGTCGTGGTGTCACTGTGAAATGTATGCAGGTGCAATGTAAAGTGGAAGAAATTAAAACTGGCTTGTGAGGTAGTTAAAATAAGTATTTGGAATATGTTTTTTATTTGTGTATAGTGTGTTTAGTGCCTTATTTACGGTTGAGAAATGTGGTGTCGTGTAGAACTGTTAAAGTAGTGGTTTTGCATGTAATAGTGGTGTTACTTTGTAAAATTTTTCTGTTTTGGGTGTTCTGTTTAGGTGCAGTGTAGGTATGTTGTCTGGGTGTTCCGCTGTTCGGTATTGCGGGATTCAATATATATATATATATAAACACTATACACATCTATATCTTTCTCTCTTTCTCTCTCTCTATATATATATCTATATAGATATAGATAGATATAGATATCGATTAGATATAGCTATAGATAGATTAGATACAAATATAGA
Organism: Protopterus annectens; assembly: GCF_019279795.1. Lineage (NCBI taxonomy): Eukaryota > Metazoa > Chordata > Ceratodontiformes > Protopteridae > Protopterus > Protopterus annectens. The sequence continues at coordinate 1,433,471,318 of NC_056745.1, read as the reverse complement.
TAAAGACATAAATTAGACATAGATATAGACATATAGATACATATACAGATATAGATATAGATATAGATATAGATATAGATATTGATTAGATATAGATATAGATAGATTAGATACAAATATAGATATAGACATAAATTAGACATAGATATAGACATAGACATATAGATGCATATATAGATATAGATATAGATATAGACATAGATATAGATATATATCTACTACAGAGACCATAGTGTCCACATTTTCAAAGATAATTGAGGGATCCAAACCTGAGTGATGTCATGAAATGCCAGATGTCTGCATAGAGAGCTGCAACTGAGATGTTAAAAATATGAGGGGTTCATTCGATTCATGAAAGCTGCATCAGAAAGGAAAGACTTCTGGATTTGGCCAAAAACAAGGCAAAGTTTGTCAGGGATGAACAGGTGAATATGTCATTAGCAGTCAGTGATTATGTCACTGTGTGGGCAAAGCAGAGAGAGGTGTAAAAAAACAAAGATCAAGATGAAAGCGTGGGGTTATAGGAAGGCAAATTATACTGAGCTGGGAGAAAAGGCTGAAGGAAAGTTAGGTACGGAAAGAACATTGATCAGCTGAACAAGCTACAGAAATGGAGTAATCAGGAGTATGCGTGCCAACTGAAAAAACAGTAAAAAGAAAAACAAGAAGAAGTTCAATGTGATAACACATGAGTGTGAGAATTAATTAAAGCAAACAAATAGGTATATGAGATAAGAAAGGGATGGGGTGGGTGGCTTGTTTGTTGACAAGCAGAAGACTGGCAATGAAAAACTGAACAGCAAAGCCAAAAGCCAAAACTGATTTGGCAGAACATGTCGAGAAGAGCAAAAGAAATGGAAAAGACAGGGACAGACCTTGCGGGAGAATAGGAGTTTAATCATGGAGGACTGGAAAAAGTGGAAGTAATGAATGTTTTACTTTAGACTTTACAAGTAAAAAGAAAGAAGGGTACCATGCTGGGTGAAAGATAGACAGGGTAGAATGAGTAGAACAGAGGTCTGGCACCAAGACACAGCGGGAGAAAGTTCAGAGGGAAGTGGCTGACTTAAAGGATAAAGCATAAGGATTAGATGGGAAGCCTCCTAAGATCCTCAACAAATTGACTAGTGCATTTGTAGATCCCCTGTTTAAGAACTTCACCAGATCACTGGCTACCTGTAAAACAGCCTGAGGAATGGAGGACAGTAACTCTGGTTCACTTAGAAGGGGGGAGAATCAAGAAAAATATGGGGAACTGCAGGTTTATTATCCTACAGCTGCAGCAGAGAAAGTCATGAAGAGAATCCTGAGGGAAAAGCTGCCTCCTTTTCCAAAGGACAGTGATCTCTACGACAGTAGGTGACATGCTGACAGAGCAGTACTGATAGATGCAGTCTGTCTGACTTCACAAAACTCTTTGATTCACTCCTGCACTGGCTGCTTCTGTCAGAACTAAGGAACTTGACTGCCAGCATCACTGAAGGATAGGACACAGATTGCTGTGGCAAAAGGGATGATGACACAAATAAGAAAAGTGGCTAGTGTTGTACCACAGGAGGTCACGTTTGTTACAGTTGTTTCAGACATACCTGAGGGAAAAAGAACAGAATCAGCCTCTTTGATGATGACATAAGCAGTGGTGGACTCAGGAAAAGCCAAAGCAAAACACTGGAAATGTTGGCTAAGTAGACAGAAAGGAGACAGCTGAGGTTCATTGCAGACAAATGCTCTGTGCTACATTTAATCCACAACAAAAAGCCACAGGAAATGTAGCAGATGGCAATGCATCAGAAAAAGGATCTAAGGCCATTGACCAAGCATGACTTGGAGTACCAGAAATGGAATAAAAGAACAGTGGAAGCACAAAACAGAATTATGGGGGGTGGTCCCAAAGAAGCTGATTTCAAAAGAACAGTGACAATTCCTCCAAGAAACATTAAGCAACTGGAAGGCGTCCAGAGGAAATTCAGCAGAAAAGTGTACAGAAATGAAATAAAACAATATTTGGAAACTAAAGGACCTGGTGCTGTCCTCATTGAAGACAAGAAGAAATGGGAATACATGATATGGGTGCACAAAAGCATGTCAAGGAATTGTAAAATGATCATTCTGAACATGAAGGACTGAGGGTTTATGATGATCCATTTGCAGACTATTTACTCCCTGGGCCTTCAAATTGCTTCCTCATAGAAAGGTATCAGTTCATGTGAAGGACTAGTCATACAGGAAGTGGAGTGGAAATTTATAGAGACATTTAAAAGGACACAGAACTGGTGATGACTGGATAAGGGTGAAGGCAGAGACAGACAGTAGGTAGAATGTTAAAAAAAAACACCCCCCACATATATTCAACCTTCCACATCACTGTACACCTATCGAGTTTTTATCCCACTGTACCACTGAGGTTTTCCCTTTGCAGGGGCCTTAGTAAAAGCAGCAGTCTCAGTGAGGAAGCTACATACTAATGTGACAGTCCAGGAGTGTGGACAGCACTAATTAGTCATGAAAATTCCCCTAGACACATCCACAGCATGGGTAATACTAATTAGTCATGAGGTTTCCCCAAGACACATCTGCAGCGTGGATAATACTAATTAGTCATGAGCTTTCCCCTAGACACATCCATGCCATGGATAATATTAATTAGTTATGAGGTTTCCCCTAGACGCATCCATGGCTTGGATAATATTAATTAGTCATGAGTTTTCCCTAGACATGTCCACAGCATGGATAATACTAAATAGCCATGATGTTTCCCCAAGATATGTCCACGGTGTGAATAATACTAATTAGTCATGAGGTTTCCCCTAGCTATGTCTGCAACATAAATAATACTAATAAGCCATGAGGTTTTCGCTAGACACATCCGTGGAGTGGATAATACTAATTAGTCATGAGCTTTCCCCTAGACACATATGTAGTGTCAATAATACTAATTAGTCATAAAGATTCCCTTAGACACATTTGCAGCATGGATAATACTAATTAGTCATGAGGTTCCCCTAGACACATGCACAGCATGGAAAATACTAATTAGCCATGAGGTTCCCCTAGACACATGCACAGTGTGGATAATACTAATTAGTCATGTGGTTTCCCTTAGACACATCCACAGCATGGATAATACTAATTAGTCATGAAGTTTCCCCTAGACACATCCATGGCATGGATAAAGCTAATTTGTCATGAGGTTCCCCTAGACACTTCCACGGCGTGGATAATACTAATTAGTTATGAGGTTCCCCTAGACACATCCACAGAGTGGATAATACTAATTAGTCATGAAGTTTCCCCTAGACACATCTGTGCTATGGATAAAGCTAATTAGTCATGAGGTTTCCCTAGACACTTCCACGGTGTGGATAATACTAATTAGTTATGAAGTTCCCCTAGACACATCCACAGAGTGGATAATACTAATTTGTCATGAGGTTCCCCTAGATACATCTGCAACATGGATAATACTAATTAGTCATGAGGTTTCCCCTAGACACATCCGCGGCATGGATAATACTAATTAGTCATGAGGTTTCCCTCAGACACTTCTGTGGCATGAATAATACTAAATAGTCAAGAGGTTTCCCCTAGACACATCTATGGAATGGATAATACTAATTAGTCATGAGGTTTCCCCTAGACATGTCTGCGGCTCCTGATTGACTCAGTCAAGCAATTTAGAAAATTACTCAGCCAAGGAAAAGTTTACTTGCTGAAAAGTGAATTCTGTAAAACAAATGGTGTTTACCCATTCACTGCTCAGGGAGTACTCGTGGTTTACTCATTCACTGCTAAGAGAGTACTCATGATGCTGTTTAGTACACCAAAGCCATGGTAGTGGGTTTAGTACACCAAAGCCATGGTGGTGGGGGTTGTCAGTGTGTGTATGTATGTGGACATGACTGTGTCTGTAGGGGAATGAGAGTGTGTGTGTGTGTGTGTGTGTGTGTGTGTGTGTGTGTGTGTGTGTGTGTGTGTGTATATGCTCAAGCATGTATAAATGTTGAGTGGGTGTGTAAGCTTGTAGGGGGGTCCTTTGGTATTGTTATGCATTTTTTGCTAGGGAGAACAATATAGCCCATTTAGGATTGGCAGTGCAATGTATTCTATTCAAACACATGATAATGAACCACTAATGAGGTGTTTCTTAGTGCGGCATGTTCAGACACATGATAATGAGCCACTACCGAGGTGTTTTTTAGTGTGGCATGTTAAGACACATGGTATTGAGCCACTCATGAGGTGTTTCTTACTGTGAAATAAATCAAATATAAGGCAGGTACTACCATGCTGTAAACGAAGCAACGTCACTTTCTTAAACTTCACTTTATTAAAACAATAAAAAAAAATAAAAAATAATATTATTGTTTTAATAAAGTGAAGTTTAAGAAAGTGAAGTTGCTTCATTTACAGCATGGTAGTACCTGCCTTATATTTGATTTATTCAACTTGGACTTTTTTTGGCAGTACTTTTAGTGGAAGAGCCCATTATTTGGGTTTTTCAATGTTTTTCTTACTGTGACATGTTCAGACACAGGATAATAAGCCACTACTGAGGTGCTTTTTAGCGTGGCATGTTAAGACACATGGTAACGAGCCACTAATGAGCTGTTTCTTAGTGCAGCATATTCAGACACATGGTTTTGAGCCACTCATGAGATGTTTCTTACTGTGGCATGTTCAGGCGGATCTACCTGACAACATCAACAGTGCATAACACCGACAACGACATCACCAACAGCACATAATCGACAGTTCACAAACACGACACCTCATACACTCAACACATCATAACAACAACCAACAAACAAAACAAATCCCCTGTCCAAAAACCACACACACAACACAAGCACACCAAAATCCTAACAAACAAACACTAAACCTTACATACACAACTATCTACAACCCTAACCAAAACCCTAACCCTAAGGTCCGTCACTATCGCACACTCACCTAACTCGTGCCCTAACCCTAACTCACTTAACCCGCCCCTAACCCAAAAAATATCACTACTGCACCCTTACCTAACCCGCGCCCTAACTCTAACTCACTTAACCCACCCCTATCCCTACAGACCGTCAACATCACACACTTACCTTACTCACACCCTAATATCCGTCACTACCGCATACTTACACATCCATTCCCCATCTCGGTGTTCTCCGCATCGGTGTTTTCATCCGTCGGTCTTCTGACTTGTCGATCTTCTGGCGTCGGTGATTTCGTTGTCGGTCTTCTCATCTGTCGACGTTCTCAGGTAGACCCGTTCAGGCACATGATAATGAGCCACTACTGAGGTGTGTCTTAGTGTAGCATGTTAAGACACATGGTAATGAGTCATTAATGAGGTGTTTCTTAGTACAGCATGTTCAGATGGGTCTATATTATGAAGTCTAATGATAAAAAGAACCAACCCTCTTTTATCGAACACTAAAAGTAGAAACCACTGAATGCCGAATACATGGAACAGCGATTTCTTTCCCAGGGAAAAAAAATGCTGTGCTGTTTTCAGGACTTTGCCATTTCCTTCACATTTTTTTTTGTTTGTTTTGCGGAGCAGCATTTTTTTTCCCTGGGGAAAAAAATCACTGTTCCTTGTGTTCGACATTTACTGCTTTCGGTTTTTAGTGTTCGATAAAAGAGCGTTCACTCTTTTTATCGTTTGACTTCATGATATAGACCCTGTTCAGACACATGGTAATGAGCCACTAATGAGGTGTATCGTAGAGTGGCATGTTCAGACACATGGTAATGAGCCATTAATGAGGTGTATCATAGAGTGGCATGTTCAGACACATGGTAATGAGCCACTAATGAGGTGTATCTTAAAGTGGCATGTTCAGACACATGGTAATGAGCCATTAATGAGGTGTATCGTAGAGTGGCATGTTCAGACACATGGTAATGAGCCACTAATGAGGTGTATCTTAGAGTGGCATGTTCAGACACATGGTAATGAGCCACTAATGAGGTGTATCTTAGAGTGGCATGTTCAGATGCATGGTAATGAGCCACTAATGAGGTGTTTCTTACTGAGTCATGTTAAGACACATGGTAATGAGCCACTAATGAGGTATTTCTTAGTGGAACTTTACCATGTCTCTGAATCAGAATTTCTCTTTGTCACACTAATTGACCAAACTGGATTGGATAATTAGCTCAAGGGGAGAATTCTCTGAATCCCAGAGATATTACTTTTCTAATATGTATGTCATACATGAATTATTACCATGTTTAATTAATAATGCAACAGATCATTCTTCTTATAAATTAAAACAATTGAAAACAATTCTTCTTTTAATTTATGAAATGTCTCAACTAAACTATAAAAAAAGGAATCAAGCAAACAAATATTTCTTTATTCTTTCACAGTTATGTACAATATATACTAGGATTATCTGTTTCTGTAATTACTGATAATCAGTTTTGTTCAGCCTGTAAGGTGAGCCACTTCCTTTAGTTTGAAATGCAGTTTTCTCAGTCTTCTGTAGAGTATCGATCTGATATTTGTTTAACAGTAAAGTCAGCTTATACCAAAATGTATAGAATGCCTTAAATTTATATTGTCATGTCTTTATCATGCATTGGGATTATCAAATTAATACATTCAGAAATTGCAAGAGTAGTGCCCTGAGATTTGGAAAGGCTTAGAGCAAAGTGGAAGCCTTAACTTCGAAGTTGTCTGCATCATGTTAACCCTTTCTGCTCTACTGTTACTCATCAGGGCCTCAGCACAGACCGAGGTCCACAGAATGAATCCACATGCTAACGCTGTATTCAGGAGGAGTGGCTAATGCTAATTAGCCATATGCTCTTCCCTGAAAATGTCTGTGACTCAGGATTTGCTCATCTGAGCAAGTTATCACTCTGCAACTAAAATTTTACTCTAGGTAGAAAAAAGCGACTGCCATAAAGGTATAGCGACCATCAATTTACTCCAATGAAAGTACTCGAGGTATAGGTAAGTTCGGAGAAGATGTGGAAATGTGGGTGTGTGATAGTATGTGTATGTGTGTATACCTGTAGGGACATGAATGAAGCTAAATGAGTGCGTGTGTGTGTGTGTGTGTTTGTGTGTGTGTGTGTGTGTGTGTGTGTGTGTGTGTGTGTGTGTGTGTGTGTGTTTGTGTGTGTGTGTGTGTGTGTGTGTGTGTGTGTGTGTGTGTGTGTGTGTGTGTGTGTGTGTGTGTCTGTGTGTGTGTGTGTGTGTGTGTGTGTGTGTGTGTGTGTGTGTGTGTGTGTGTGTGTGTGTGTGTGTGTGTGTGTGTGTGTGTGTGTGTGTTTGAGTGTGTGTGTGTGTGTGTGTGTGTGTGTGTGTGTGTGTGTGTGTGTGTGTGTGTGTGTGTGTGTGTGTGTGTGTGCTCGTGTAAGCTCGTGTGTGTGCATGGGTGTTTGTGTCTGTGTGTGTCTCTGCCTGGGGAGAGAGGCATATGCTAATTACCCTGTGCTCTCTTCCCCAGAATTGCCTCCAGAAAGGTATTTACTTGCTGAGCAATTCACAGAATCATTCAGCAGTGTAGATTAGCACATCTGCTCCTACCACATCGCAGTAGTAAACACGGTTAAGTACTAGGGAGTTTAGTGTTAAGGTATGGTTTGGAGGAGGTGTGTGTGTGTGTGTGTGTGTGTGTGTGTGTGTGTGTGTGTGTGTGTGTGTGTGTGTGTGTATGTGTGTGTGTGTATGTGTGCGTGCGTGCGCGCACATGGTGGGTGGTTGGGTGTCTGTTTTGTGTGTGCATGGGGGGTGAATGGGTGGGTGTCTGTTTTGTGTGTGTGGGGGGGTGTTTGTTTTGTACATGCGGGTGTGTGTCTATTTTGCGCGTGTGTGTGTGTGTGTGTGTGTGTCTGTACATGCATGCAGGTGTTTGATGTGTGTGTGTGTGTGTGTGTGTGTGTGTGTGTGTGTGTGTGTGTGTGTGTGTGTGTGTGTGTGTCTGTGAGTGTGGCATGGGGTAGCTGTCATTCCTCCACACACCCCTAGACTAACAATCATAGTATACACCATTGAATGGGCATACCACTAGTCACTGTGGATAACTGTAATACTGGGATGGAGGGAACACTAACCAGTAGAGATTACCCAATACCACTCATGTCCTAACAGCACTTAATCATTACAGGGATCGTTGGGGACACCATTCACCAGGGATACTCACTATAGAGTTTTATACCATTCTGATCATGTTTCTTATTGTTCTGAGCTCAGCCTTGGTATTTAACCATGGGGCTACCCTACCACAAGTAGTTCAGGGGGAAGTTTTGATCAACTAAATCAACTTCATTTTAAAATTATCCATACAGTGCCTTGATCTATAAATTTGCTTCCAGAACATGAATTACACCTCTATAGAAAGAATCATTCTAGAAGCCAATAACAATTTTCTTTCAAGTAAGCATGCTGATAGATAAACAATTGAGCAGTTCATTGGGTTCATTCTGCATTATATTCAGAATGTCCACAGCCTGTGCTGGATAAAAGGTCTGTTGCTCCGCAGTGCTTGATAACAGCCAATTTCTCTTTGTTATTATATAACAGTGTGACTATGGAACATTTCAGGTGTATCAAATGATGTTTTAGCAGGAATGTAAACATATGAATTTAAATAGGTTACTAAATAGGTCTAAACCAAGGACCCTATTAACACTGACAGAGGAAAGGAGGTCTAAATGCTGTCTTCACTTAAATTTCAGTTTTTCCCAGCAGACTTGAATATCATTGGGCAACTATCACCAGTCATACAGTCACTCCCCACTCACTTTATACTCCCAGAGTTTACTATATTCCGCCTGTATGAATAACCGATAGATACCTAATTCACCAAACCTGGTTCTCATTTATTACTAATTTCCATTCCTTCAGCTGTACAAGCTGCAAAATAGATACCCTGTGATATTCCCCCAGCAAAGGGTCTAAACATTCCCCAAAAGAAATGTTGCTAAACCTGTTTCCGCATAATAATTACCCATCTTACAAGATGCAGTTTACAGTGCTAATTTCTTCAAATCACTTCTCTATATTTGATTACAGTTAGCATGCCAGCAGCTTGTTCACCTCATCTTAATGCTATAAATTCAACAAACTACTCTTTGTATCATTATGGAAGACATAGTCTGTTATCAAGCATCTGAATATACATTCATTTCAGAAACAGTATAACATAACTAAAAGAGCTGTACTCCTGAGCTTTAGGCCTTTAGATCAAATGCTAAACTAAGATATATTTATTTTAGTGATGGTTTACATAGTGCTTAGTAACTTGTGAAATTTATTTAAATAGTGTGGGAATTTTCCCAATACTATGGCCATTGTTTTACCAGTTATTTAATATTTTCACTGATTAGCTTTTGTATCTCTGCCTAGCTAATGGGAAGCAGTGTCTTGCAGAAATGTGAATTATGCCATTATAGATAAATAAACTGGAGAAGTTAAACTTCAGACCAATTGTAGCTCAAGTTATCTAACAAATATCTTCATGGAAACAGAAGAAACTCCATTTTCTATCTATAATCCAAGTTATTAAGATGTTTCTTATGTCCAAAATCCTGTTTATTTTAAGCCATATCCCATATTTAATGAGGCGTAAATCAGTAAAAATACTTCAGAAAAAACTATCTGACTATTTGTGGCAAGGTTAAAGACCCAGAATTTCTGAACAGAAAATGTATAACACATTAAAGAGGGGGATGGTGAATATATAACATATGAAATTATGATGTAGCTATCATAGGCTGGCATTACTTATAGGCCCACCAGTTACCTACAGGCCCACCAGCCTGAAAACCATCTAGTTTGATGCACAGTTTCAAAATATATTATGAGACAATACTAACGCCAAGAAAAATGTCTCAGACTAAGAGTGGGACCTGGGTGGACTGTATGACTAGTCTGAAAATATCTATTGTCTGAGAAATAGACATACTCAGAAAAGTAGGGCTATATGGCTAGGCTTGAGGTTATGGGAGAATAGGAAAATGCGGGTAAATATTGGCTACAGAGATAAATATATTATGCAAATGACTTGTGGGATGCAACAACCAATCCCCTTATCCCCCTGCAGGTAGGGTAAAATATGGACGACTCACAAGAAACACTACTGCGTTGGATCTTCTGAACTCAGGTCTGGATAGTGACTGAGGTTTTGCGTAACTGACCATCCAAAGGTAAGTGCTAAAAGGTATAAGATTTAAATGTGGGCAGAATACAAAAAATTAAACATATTTATGATTGGTATGCCAATTAAACCATAACCTTATGCAAGGAGTTAGGACAATTCAGCATGATGAGTGGGTATACTTACACAGATACAGACATACAATTTACCATACAGATAGTATATATGAAGCTATTCCACACAAGGCATTTCTTCTCAGACAAATACAAAAGATGTCTGGATAATAAAGGTGGTACATGTTGGCGCTGTGAACGTTCCCCTGCCAACTATCTCCATATGGTTCAGGAATACAGCAGTGCACAAGACTTTCTTTGAAGTCATTTGTGCTGAAGCACTAGATGTGCATTTTATTAAATTTTGTTTCTTGCCACATTTTGTTGTTTTATTAACAAGATACAAGATGTATGGCCCTGGTCTATCGACAGAATTAGATGTGCCACTGATATGATGCTTCCTCTGACAAAGATGTTCATTTTTGGCTACTGCTACTCTACCAGGGAACATGTATAAATTCTACCACACTGAAATGAATCAGTGTTATGTACTATATCACTGTTAACAATTTTTTTATAAAGCTTTTCTATTCAAAATTTTCAACAATCACAATAGGTCAAAACAAACAAATTGAAAACGTATCAATTAAAACTGTTTACATTGGTCCATATCAAGGTTTATGTTTAAAATAAATACAAAAACAGATCAAATAGTGGAAATTTCCCCGAAATGTAACCAAAATAAACTCAATGGCGCAAAGGAAACGCACAGGATAACTTCCACACAAAAATTTATTGTCCAAAATAGCAGTTCCAAAAACGTATGTAGTCAATGTACACGTATTCTTAATGTAGAAAGATATTTTTTGGTGAGTAGGAACAGGTGGATCTGTAATACAGAACATTATAACTGCGAAACCAAAGGGATAGTTTATTTGGCCATCTGTAAAACCTGTGGGTCATTTTATGTGGGCAAGTCTGAGAGGATGCTCAAAAGAAAAATATATGAACATAACTATGATATTTCAGTAAGGAAAGAAACAAATGCATTGTTTAAACACAGTAAAGAATGTAAGGGAGCTTCTTTTGGGTTTTTGGTTTTAGAACAAATTAAGTCTAATATCAGGGGGGGTCCTTGGGAGGATCTGATTGAGTATAAGGAACTATGGTGGCAGATAACTCTTCAAGCGGATCATCCCCCTGGTTTGAATTATTTTATTTCCATTAAACCATTACTAAAGTTAAGGTCAGCTAAACTTTAAAGGCTGAAAAATATTAACAATAACAATAAATAGAAATGGCCAGCAGATGGCACCAGTTTATAAATATTAAGGAGAAATCTGTTTGTTTTTATCTAAACCACAAATTAAATTTTTAACTAAGAAAATCAAAGTTGTAAATTCACAAGTTCATATATGGACACAACAAAGTTTCCCTCTCTGTTTTTATACTTTTTTAAGAAGAAAGATTTTTTATACAATAATTTATATTTTTTGGAATTGTTCCTTTCCGTTTTTTTCAGGTTTGTGGCTCTTTAAGATATTACATCACTGATTTTATTTCATTATTCAATTACTCAACTGATTGCTTTGGGTATATAAATACCTGTTTTTTTTTAAGGTTAGGCATCTGACAAAGTCTATGTTATATGACGAAAATGCTGTGCTATTTATTTAATGTGTTTATGGTTTTATCATTGACGTTTTTGGAACTGCTATTTTGGACAATAAATTTTTGTGTGGAAGTTATCCTGTGTGTTTCCTTTGCACCATTGAGTTTATTTTAGTTTAAAATAAATAAATATATCATTAATATTTTTTTAAGGAAAAGTTAACAATTTCTGAGAATTGGATGACAGTTACACTGGACTGGAAACCTTTTTGCCTTAATACATTCCATAAAATGATTGGATGGTCAAGTGAAAATATGGACATGAGTGCTTGGTCAGATTTATCACCTATATTTTTATTTTATTTTATTTTTGCACAAATTAACTACATATCATATACTTTATTATAAGATAAAAATAATGTGTCAACTACTTTATGAATGTGCATGTTATAAATATTATAGAAAGAACTTGTATTGTTATGCTTCACATCAAAAGTACATGTATAAGATGCATGCTAGTTTGTGAATTTTGAGAAATTGAATTGTACTTGTTTGAATGTTAGATATAATAAAGTATTTTGTTGCAAAAAAAAAGAAAAGAAATGTGGACTATACACAAAGCATCCTAGGATGAGTCCATGTACAAACTAAGCAGTCAAAGTCAGGATTCCTTCCTAGCAAAATATTTATTTTCTTTCCCACACAATCAAAGCATTCACTTCTTTCATCAGCTTTGTTAATGATAATCTATCGTGTTATATATAACTAAAGGACACTAAGCAACTACCAGCAAGCAAGCAAACAGCTAACACTGAAAAGCCTCATTATTTCATGCGTCTATTTACTAACTTAAAACCCATGCATCCAGATGAAACTTTGTGTGATGTATAATGACAAGTCCTCCCAGTACTTAGGTTTAATAAGCCTAAAAGGTGATGCAGCTTTTTTGTGAAGTCAGATGGTTTATCTTACATGAAATTATAAACTAATTAGCGGGCTTTGCCCTTAATTTCATATTAGTACTATGTAATTTGTACTACCTTGATAATGGATTGAAATCAGCATATCTGTGCTGCGATTCATCTCTTCTATGTGAAAAATAAATGATAGCAGAAAATTATCAGCAGAGAGTTCAAGTGCAGCACTTGACATTTATGAACAAGTACATGAAATCTGCAGTCTGACCTTGTATCAATAATTTTACCAGGATTATAATATGTCATTTGTGTCTTGAGTTTAATAAAGTGGAATTTCTTCACAATGGTACTTAACTGATAAGTATACTCTAAACAAATTTTAAAGTTTGCCAACTAATTGTCAGTATTTCCAATAGTTAATACTTATAACAATTTACTTTCACCATCTCTTCTTTCCAGTATATGATCAAACATATTAATTTCCCCAGCTTGACTGTAACTTTCCTGATTTGGATACTATTTCAGATATTACAGACTGTGGCATAAGTCGCTTACACTGGAACATTAGAGAAAAGAACAATTTCTCCTTCACAAATGTGATTTTTGTAATAGGTACATAAATTGTTATTTGCACCAATAAATAAGATTGTCAGGCCACAAGATATAACTTAATTTTCTTGATATCAGAATTCCATCATATTGCACTTTAATAGGCATTCAAATAGGCCAAAAGCTCCACAGGATTGGATATATGCTGAGATGAATGGTACTGCATTTCTCTTCAGGCCTTGTCTAACAGATTTTTCTGCTGCAGTAGACACCTACCCAAATAATTAATTAGACAATGCCAATTTTATTGACAGTTTTACAAGCACTGGAAGAATAGCTTTAAGAAATGGTACCATCATATGTTGATTTATTTCAAGTGCTCTTCTTTTTGAAAGAAAAAAGCTAAATGCAATTTTGGTTGACTGTGAAGCTGTTTACAAAGTTCCATATTTCATATTTTTGAACTACTTAGCAGTTAGGGAAGAACTAATTGTTTATAAGATAACTTGCTTATTTATGAATTACCTGAACGTTTGGCTATGAAAAAAGTATTAAATGCATCAGCTGCCAAGCAAACTCTTCTGATTACAAATAAGAAAATAAGTGTACATATTCAGCAATGCTATGATGTGCAAATAGTCCAAATGGATCGCCTAAAGTCAGCAAGACAATGCATTAATTCTGAGCACAGTCTCACAGCCCATATGGTTTGTATGGGCTGCTGGCATTGATGTCAGCAAGTCCATCTGGCTTAAACATAGTTCTGCTGTATAAAAAGAGAATTTCTAAAAAGCCATCTGGCGTATTTAAAATGCACTGCAATAAAACCTGTAAAACACATTAAGCGATGTTAATAAAAACATTATAGCACGTGTGACTTGTAGTTTAATAATTTGCTAAAAACCTCTCTGCGTGATATTATCACGATGTCTTTTTTTAAAAAAATAGAAAACTAAGTCAGCGAATCTTTAGTCTTTTGTCATAAGTAATGATAGTAACAGTTATGTGACACTTATACCCTCACAGTCATTATCAAGGAACATTAAGTGGTTTCCTTCATTTAATAACTTTTTTAATTTTATTTTAGAATTTACATTTCAAGTAAGCTTATTGAATTGTATTATGTTTTGATTTTAATGAAGTTTTACTGATCATATTTTTGGAGTTCAGTACGCATAGAAAATACTTATTTTTATTTTTTTTTTTTTAAATTTCTCCTTATGTTTAAAATACTCATGGTGGCTTGAAACAGATTATATTATTTTGATGGAGTTCGTGATTATACAACAATAAATACAATGAAAATAAACAAGGCACCAGAGAAAATTTCCATACACTGTGCTGGTTATATTTACTTATTTCTACTGTGAAGTCAGGTTGCTGTGTTCCGTAACTGTTGCAGAGTATGCGAATAAGTTTGGAATTTACAGATGGGTAACATTTTGTGCTCCATGAACTAGCATTGGTAGGGTCCATTTGTAGGGTATAGGTGATGCATGAGTGTTAAAATAGTGCACTAAGGATGCATGCTAATGCAGGCATAATGACAAGGTAACAAGGAACTCCATGCAAGTGAGCTAGATAATGTAAATGAAAGAACCCAAAATGGAAGAGCAATTCGGAAGTGTATAAAATGGTGGTTCTGCATGGTGTTGCATGCCCATTTTGAACAGGAGGAACTATACTTGCAACACAAGTAGCAGTAGCACAGCAATATGTGTTGCGCACTGCTGTTGGGGTCAGTGCCCACAATATTAGGCAGCATGGCTATCCATGCCACTGGAGGAGAGCACCTGACACCTAACATACCACCAGCTCACAGACCAACAGATTGTGGACCATTTCTGTGTGGACCGTGATACTGTAAATGAACTAGATGAGCTGTGCAACTCATAGGCTGAATCAAGAGGGATATGGGGTGTGCATATTTCTGTGGATGCAAAGGTATGTGCATCCTTAACAATCTTAGCTACAGGGAACTTTCTGGAACCTACAGAGGATGCATTAGGGGTACTCCAGGCAACAGCAGCATGAATCCAAAACCAGTTACTCAATATAGCTCTGCAGGCAGAGGAGCATATTTAGTTCTCCAGGACAGGTAGATGAGCATATCTGGTTCTCCAAGACAGGCAGAGAAGCATATCTGGTTCTCCAGGACAGGTAGATGATCATATCTGGTTCTCCAGGACAACCAGAAGTGCATATCTGGTTCTCCAGGACAGGTAGTGGAGCATATCTGGTCTCCAGGATAGGTAGAGGAGCATACCTATTTCTCCAGATAGTGGATAGGCATTAGCATCAAGGTGTATGCCTTACTATACAACACGGCATTGCACAAATAATTGGAGCAGCAGGTGAACATCATGGTACAGGCAGACACTTCCATACCTGTCAACCAGAAGTGCATATCTGGTTCTCCAGGACAGGTAGTGGAGCATATCTGGTCTCCAGGATAGGTAGAGGAGCATACCTATTTCTCCAGATAGTGGATAGGCATTAGCATCAAGGTGTATGCCTTACTATACAACACGGCATTGCACAAATAATTGGAGCAGCAGGTGAACATCATGGTACAGGCAGACACTTCCATATCTGTCATAACAGCAGCAGAAGGACAGAGTGGAGAATAAGGGGAGGAACAGGCAGCAGCAGTACCACATGTGAGGCAGAAGTGGGCACAGAACACAGTGGCCCTACCAAATTGATGATATCTGGTCAACAATTATGAACCACGACACAGACAACATAGTATACAATTATGCATGCAGTGTCATAACCAAGCTATGCAGGGCAGTACATGGAATTGCCAAACTGGGCATCAGTCATCACCATTCCCATACAGGAAAGGGGGTGGGCAAGGCACAGGCATCACTTGTACAGGTCAAAGGGGAAACAGTGACAGGTATCTGCAATGCTATAGTATGTGCCAGGGTCATGGGAGATGAACATGTTAGCTATATACTCTGGGGGATTATAGGGAGTCAAGAATAACATCCTACAGTCATGGAATATGCTGCTACAATGTAACAACCAGTAGTGTCCATATTGTTTGTTTCCTGGTACTGGGCCTTAATGTCATCTGTGGCAAGGAAGGGTTACAACTATAGGACTGTACATGTGCAGCCTAATGAGGAATCACAGGTGTTAAGCCAGAGGTATACCACAGCCCATGACCTAGTCAACACCTATGACTGGCAAGTGACAGGCTGTGTGCACACAGGCAACAGACATGTTATCTCAATAATGGTTACCACCAACCTCACATCTTGTCAAAAAATAGTTGCATTGTGTCTCACTGAATCAGCTAAGGAGGCAATACTTGCCAACAGCAACCTGAGCAGCACTGTGTGCTTCCTGTCCCTAGACTCCATGTCATGGTGCAGTCAATATGTACAGCAACCTGAGCAGCATTGTGTGCTTCCTGTCCCTAGACTCCATGTCATGGTGCAGTCAATATGTACAGCAACCTGAGCAGCACTGTGTGCTTCCTGTCCCTAGACTCCATGTCATGGTGCAGTCAGTATATACAGCAACCTGAGCAGCATTGTGTGCTTCCTGTCCCTAGACACCATGTCATGGTGCAGTCAATATATACAGCAACCTGAGCAGCATTGTGTGCTTCCTGTCCCTAGACTCCATGTCATGGTGCAGTCAGTATATACAGCAACCTGAGCAGCACTGTGTGCTTCCTGTCCCTAGACTCCATGTCATGGTGCAGTCAGTATATACAGCAACCTGAGCAGCACTGTGTGCTTCCTGTCCCTAGACTCCATGTCATGGTGCAGTCAGTATATACAGCAACCTGAGCAGCATTGTGTGCTTCCTGTCCCTAGACTCCATGTCATGGTGCAGTCAATATGTACAGCAACCTGAGCAGCATTGTGTGCTTCCTGTCCCTAGACTCAATGTCATGGTGCAGTCAGTATATACAGCAACCTGAGCAGCATTGTGTGCTTCCTGTCCCTAGACTCCATGTCATGGTGCAGTCAATATATACAGCAACCTGAGCAGCATTGTGTGCTTCCTGTCCCTAGACTCCATGTCATGGTGCAGTTGGTATGTATAGCAACCTGAGCAGCATTGTCTTCCTGTACCTAGACTCCATGTCATGGTGTAGTTGGTATGTTCAGCAACCTGAGCAGCATTGTGTGCTTCCTTTCCCTAGACTCCATGTCATGGTGCATTTGGTATGTACAGCAACCTGGGCAGCATTGTGTGCTTTCTTCCCCTAGACTCCATGTCATGGTACAGTTGGTATGTATTGTCCTGCAAGCCACACAGCACATTTATTATATCCATAATGCTGTGAATAGCAACCATCTGTGCTTGAATCAGTGATCTGCACATCTGCTGGTTAATCTGGTTAATTCAGAGTGTTGTAGACATTTCAATGACAGGCCTGGTGTCATGTTTTAGTGCTACATACCCTGTGTCTATCCCCTGTGGTGGATATGCCCACATTAATGGAGGTGTGCATGAAAAAGGCTAGTGCTCCGTCATGAGGTATATAGACATTGGATCTGACTCTTCAGGAATGCTAATATATTCTACACTACATTTCATGTTTCCACATAGGTTGTGTTATACGAAATTTACTACATGGTCTGAAGGTTGTGCAGTGGAATCACCAACCAGGACTCTAGCACAGAGATATCACGTGGACTGGGGACACAGGCAGAATATTTGGGGGATTCAGTCATACAGGATGCCTATCATGCATTGATGAGGCTGAACTGAGGTGAGCTACCAGCCACAACTTTGATCTGAGATACCAGATGACTAGAGGCTTCTGAGCTTCCCCAAAACACAAGTTGCCTGTTTTTTTTTTTTTTTTTTTTTGCTTATTTATATTGTTTACTGCACTTTTTATTGCCTGCTGCCTATTTTAATACTGTATTTATAAACTGTGTCCTAAACTGCACTCTTGTACTGCAATTGTCTGCTTTACTGTGCCTGTTAAATCATATTTTATTGCTGTTTATTGCTTGCTAAGCTCATTTTGCTATTTTCACAATTTGTTAAGTATTTCCTGGTACTTTTCACTGTTGCAAAGTAATCTGTTCTGCTTGTTCTACTTTTTCCACCAAGCATTGCTAAATTAACTGGATTGCTAGCTGTTTAAAGCATTCTTTTAGAGTCTCCTTGCTGTTTTCTGCTGTTTAAAACATTTTTAGTGTCTCATTGTTATTTTTCTGCTGTGTTAAATATTCTCTAGTGTTTTCCACCAAAACTAGGGTAGCTAGTAGCTGTAGCATAGTCCAGATACAGGTTTGCTGCATCTGGGTCTGTTTGTAGTAGCTGTTTGTTCTGAGCACATTTTCCAGGCCATCTTTGATTGGAAAGTGCCCTTCTGCACTCTAGTGAGAGGAGTGCGCTGATTGGAACCTGTCTGGTTAAGGGTTGTTGGTCAAGGGCTTGGAGTAAGCATCCTCATTGGTCCTTTTGAAACTTTTTAAAGTTTTCTTCAAGTTTTTAGCTTCTGGTATTTAAGCCCTGTGTTTGAGCAGGTTTCTGCTTGTTTGCACATCACTCAGCTTTGTGTATTGCTGTACAATTGTACACAATACCCAGACAGATAAATTCAACAATTTCTCCCTTAGATACAGCTGTAGCACATTAGTGTAGCCCTCATCCTTAGTATTTTCTCCAAACAAAGAAATACTGCTAGTAAGCTGTAATCTATTAAACCCCCACAAAAAAAAAAAAAAAAAAAAAACACAGGCAGAAATATCCATCCACTGACCTCCTCCTTGATTGGTCCTGACCCCTCCCCCCCACTTTATAATAATTCTTCAACCTAACATTATGAACAGTTGGACTACCCTTGTTTCTCCTGCTGACCTTGCTGACTTGGGTCTCTTGAGGCAGTGTAGCAATTGCCTCATGTACACTGACAACACTCTAAACTCACATTAGTACAGAGTGCAAGAGATGTATCTACACCAAGAATCTTGAATCTATGCTCCCTCACACACGAAACAGTAACACTGAAGAGGTTGTCAACCCACCTACCACTACTCATGTGAGTCTACTTCTAATAATCGAAAGACTACTCACCCAAAGATGACTTTACCGAGATTACAACACCAAACTGTTAATTTACTGAATGATCATACTACCTAATTTTTTAACAGGATAAGTATGCAAGTTGAATATGAATTTACTTTAGAGCAACTTAAATGGTTTGAGAATTTGGTTACTGTTCATAAGAATAAAAAGCTACAAAGGGATATGCTGGCTTATGGAAATCTTACAGCATATTCAATATTTGATCCTCTTTATAGAAACACTATATGTAAAAAAAAAAAAACAACTAGAAAAGGCCAACTACAACTTTTAAAAATTGCCTGTGCCCCAAGTAATTGATCAATCCAAAGATAGAGACCTTCAAGGGAGGAACTAATGAAGCAGTTTGCGAGGTTTTAAAAATAATGTATCTGAAGTTGCCATTCCTGACAGATTGAAGGATAAAGATTTTGAAGAACTCCATTACATTCTCCACCTGAAATAAGAATGGCGGATATGGGTATAGGTGGAGCCAGACCCAAAACTTTTTTTCAGAAAAAGGAAGGGAAACCACCAAGAACCAAGTCAATGAGAACTTGTGGTGAATGAAATTGAATGCAGTTTAATGCAAAAATTTAAAACTTGTCCAGTTTTCCTTTAAATCAGACACATGAAAATGTTTTAAGGTTAGGTTTGAATTTCGTTCTAGCTAGAAGAGCGGATGTTTCAAGGACATTTTTAGACTTAAAAGAATACACGCGTATGTTGAATTTAAGTTACGCATTGAAAGATCTTAAAGTGCAAAACGTAGTGTTTATAAAGCCTTCTACTTACAGTTCTATGTTAAATTATGCTGTTAAGGTGTTTGAGGCTATGTGCGAGAATGAAATAAGGAAGTTATAATAAACACACAAAAAAATGTATTTTAATGTATCCGTACAAGAAAAACAAGCCTTAAATGAATTAAGAGACAACAAGGAACTGAGAATGATGAAGGCTCATAAAAGGGGATGTCTTATATTAATGGATCAGAAAAATATGTATGGATGAAATGTTGAATATGAGACAGAATATATTAAGGTAGAGATAGCAGAAGTTAAGAAATGCTGTAAGTTTGTATATTTTGTTTTTGTACAAAAACGTTATGGAAGGTCATTTAGACTTACAAATGTACAGTTTTTGCAATACTGAAAACCCCAAGGTGGGCATTCTATTTGAGATCCCAAATTACTTAAGAATCGTATAAACCCCCCTTTAGGCCTAGAGCATCAGCTCCAAATTATATTACAGAAGGTATTTCTTTAGTTGTGGGTGCATTTTTGAATCCCATTCTAAAATGTTTAGATTCTTATTTAAAATATTCTTGGGATTTTTTAGACAAATTTAGAGAATTTACAAACAAAAGAAAGAAGTGGCTATGGGTCCCCTGCTGCCCGTTCATTTGCCAATATAGTGTTAGGCTGGTGGGAATAAAAGGTTTTAAGTATGATAAAAAGTACTATAAAATATGTCATTACAAGTGATTTGTAGATGACTTGGTTATAATGCTCAAAGGAACTTCTGCGAATTGTGAAGCACTTTTAAGAACATTGAATGATAAATCGGAATTTCTTAGTTTTGTGATGGGAGAATGTGGAGTCCAAGTTAATTTCTTGGACGTAACGTTAACATGGAATTATAGAGCAAAAGAATTTGAAAGCAGTATTCATAGGAAGAAAACTTAACAATTATTTGCATCACAAAGTAATCACCCTCCTTTTATAAAGAAAAATCTTCCCAAGGGGCAGTACATAAAGGCAAGTCGAATGATTAATGGTTTACAATTAATGGAAGAATTTACTTTAATTAAATAGAGGTTATGATGAAGCTTATTTAAAAGAAATAGAAATAGAAACAGAATTTTTCAACAAGAGAAATACTTTATATCCCCCTATTTTGAAACACCCCCTTGTTAGTAAAAACAGTGTAATAGTTGAAAATGATAGTAATAAAAATCTAGCATGTACTTTAGATATGACTGTTGATAGTTCAGGGATATGTTCAATTATTCAGAACAACTGGAAAACTTTATAAGGAAACAAGGACTTGTGTAAAATCGTGGGCAATATGCCTAGGTTTGTATACAGAAATAATGTCAATCTAAAAACAATTTTACAGAAGGATAATTCAAGAATTACACCTTCTTGTTTTCTTACAGATAAATCTAAGGGGATGTTTAGATCCGGGGAATGCAACGTGTGTTGTTACATATATAAAGGCCCATGTGTAGCTTTTTGGATAATCCCTTATGTACTTTGACAGTACCAGATAGATTTAATTGTAAGTCCCTGGGGGTGATTTATATTAGTTTATGTTCCGGTTGTACTGCTTTTTATATTGGCATGACTACAAGGGGTATAAATGAGAGAATTAGAGAACATTTATACAGTATTAAAAAGACAGATACAAAGAATGCCCTTTTTAAGCATACCTTAGAGCATGACAAATATAAGAAATTCCTTTTTTCTATTATTGAACAAGGTTGTGTTGATCTTAGGGGAGGTGATTTTAAAACTTATTTGCAGCAGAAAGAGACTCTATGGCAACTAATGTTGGGAGCAGATACACATTCTGGACTTAATGATATGATAAATATTAAATTATTTTTAAAAGACAGGAGGCTACATTTATGTAAAAATAGTTTTAGTATGTGTTTTTAAGATGCATTTTTCACTAACTCAGCGTTTTCTTAGTGTGATGTTTCAAGCTTATTAACTTATTAACTTATTTGATTGGTTGATTGTTTGTATAAATTAAGATGTCTGAATGAATGATTTTATTCTGAAGAAGTCTAAAGATGAAAGCGGCAATAAAAGTTCCTTATGCTAATATTCTTTGCTGGTCAGCGAATTATGTGTTTTTTGGTGATAAGCAGGCACTTGTCCAACATTGAAATAAGTAACACACAGCAGTATGTCAAGCCCACCCACAGCCCCCCCAACTAAATATGCCAACTCCAGGATCACACTACAGTGGGGGAAAAGGCAAATTTCCCATGTTGGCCAAGTGGACCCTTACCCTGTTAAAAATGCTGTAGTGTGATCATTCAGTAAATTAGCAGTTTGGTGTTCTCATCTTGGTAAAGTCGTTATTAGAAGTAGGCCCACTCATGCACATAGTACCACTGCTAATACATGTAGTGTGCATCAAACACAAAAATCAACATATGCAGAGGTTCTCTCAAAAAACTTACAGAAACACCAGAGACCTCAAAACACAAGACTGCTACAACTAACGTAGCTCTTACAACACCCATGACACATAGTAACACCTGTGTCTCACCTACTATGCCCATAAGGCGTAACACTCAAAAAACTAATTTTCTTGTCATTGGAGAGTCCATAGTGAGACACGGATGTTCCAATCACCAGGCTGGACAAGGAGATAGTCACAATCAGCTGCATGTCCAGTGCCAGGATTCATCAGATCACACATGCACTCAGGTCTCTCAGCAACAACTACCATTATGAGTCTGTCATAGCTCATGTTGGAGTGAACAACCTGAGATGTACCTCACTGGACTATATGAAGAGAGTCATGACTGAGCTCTCTGAGTGTGTGGCCCAGGCAGATATGTCCCTATCCTTGAGCAGCATACTACCCTCATCTAGAATGATACCACAGTATAAACAAAAAATGATTGATTTCAATAACTGACATAGTATTTGGTGTCATTAAAAGGAGATCCAGTTTCTGTCAGCATGGAAAGCCATGGTCGACATACCTCGCTGCTTTGCCAGAGATGGTTTGCATCCTAGCATCACTAGGCTTTCGGCTGCTGGCAAAGGCTCTTGCCTCCCGCATAGTGCCTTTTTTAGGCAAGGTCTCGAAAACAAACTTACCAACGTGAAATTTGCAGGGTCATGGTGCTAAATGTTAGGAGCTTAAACCAAAAAACTGCACACCCTGGAAGTATTTCGATCACTGGAAGATATAGATGCCTGTGCAGTCACAAAAACCTGGTTCAAGACCTCAGAGAGTACCCCAGCCTTGCAAGGTTACATTGCCTTCCACACATTCAGACCACAAAGCGAACATGTGAGAATCAGAGGAGGCAGTGTTTCTATCTATATTACAGATAAATTCACCTCCCATCTAGTTAGACAGGACAACTCCATGAAGTTACTCCAATTACAGGTTACTGTGGGTAAGGGTCTATATTACCATATCGAATGGTAATAATCTCGAATGCTGATATTAGCAAAAATGCAGGTAAACAAACTTGCTATTGCGGGGGCTGTGCCCCCCATACCCCCCACTAAATATATATTCCAACTCTGAGGTAGCAATACAGTGAGGAAAGGGCAAATATTCCAATCCTCACTGTACCGCGACCCCAAAAAAACAAGTTTGTTTACCTGCGTTTTCACTAATATCAGCATTCGAGATTATTACCATTTGATATGGTAATATAGACCCATGGGTAAGACCCCTATTCAAGTCATAGCCAGTTATAGATCCTCCTTCATGGGTCATGATGTACACAAAGCCTAGCCAAATACTCCTGAGCACTCTGGTTTTGGGGGGTTTCAACTATCCCACCATCAAGTGGGAAACCTACACTAGCCCTAACTCGCTAGTGCAAAAGTTCCTTGACTCAGTTAACTCAAATGCCCTGGAACAAACTGTTCATACCCTGACAAGAGGAATGAACATGCTAGATCTGGTACTGACTAACATATCAAACAGATGCACTGCTGCAACTGTCAGACCCTCATTAGTTAAATCTGACCACAAATCAGTCGCCTTTGAGCTGGCATTAACACCAGACCTCACAGAGGCAAAATCAGCCTAAAAAACTTCAGCAATCAGACGATACCCTCCTAGTGGAAGGTATAAATGTATTCCAAGTCCCACCCCAAGCAGGAAGTGGTACCTACATCAAAACTTACACTAAAGCCTTGTACAATCACTTGCATAAGTGTATAGTCTCAGTCTGCCACAAAGAATCAAAGCCAGAGCCGCAAGTAAAAACAAGCTGCCATGGTGGACATCCAGCATAAACAAACTTTACAATAAATGCAAAAGAATGCTGTCCAAGAAAACAAAGGTGAGGTCCGAACAATGGAAAAGCACTCTCCTCAGCCTCAAGAGGGAAATAAGACAACATATCAAATCCTCTAAGTGCTCCTTTGAGAAAAACCTAGCAAGCACAACCAAGGATAACCATAAGGCCTTTTGCAGCTACATACGTAGCCTAAAAGGTAGGACCCAAGCATGTGCAAAACTAGTGATCAATGGTATCACACACACTGACCCCACAGAGATAGCAAACCTGCTAGTGTATAGGCTTGGCAAACATTTCACTTCCTTATCCCCTCCAAACTTAACACAAACTTTCCTCACCACCCTACATATCTAAAGAGCAGGTCATTAAAGCCTTGGCCAAGGCAAAAAACACAGCCTCTGTGGGATCAGACGGCAAACAGTTATTCCCCTCCACAAAGGTGGCCTAGGAATTATAGACCCATAACCCTGACCAGCCTCATCTGTAAGGCCATGGAATGTATCATTATAGAAGCTGAAGTTATGGAACGCTTGCGAAGTGAAAGATTTAGTGTAGAAAAGTTTAACATAGTTTACATCTGAAGAAGAACTATGGACATGGAAATAAAAAGAGATTTAATATGGTATAGTATTCATGCAAAGGAGAAAACAAAAATAATCAAAACAAAAAGAGCAGCACCAAAGATATTTGAAGACAAATATAGGCAAAGGCATCCAGACGAGGAAAATTTTACAATACACAAATTAAAAAAACAAAGAGGAAAAGTAGAAAATATGATTAGTAGTGGAGAAGTCCAAGACAAAGAAACTGAGGTTATGGATTACCTGTGAAGTGAAGGATTTAGTGTAGAAAAATACAGCAGGATACAGCAATGGATCCCCGAATTAAGGGGAAACCAGTGGAGCGAGAAACATCTGATCAGTTGCCAGATGAAGATACTTTGGAGTCTTCCATAGGAAACCATGCAAACGTCCAGTAGAGTTGCACAGCAAGGGTAAGAACAGGAAACTGTGGCAACTCTGACGCAGCCAATGTGAGGTGATAGGCCAGTGAGTTCCCATATGAAAGAGCAATGGATAACACAGGATGAAACCGAAGAGAATGTGGCACAGGAAGATATGGAACTGCAGATAGAATGCCCACAGGAAATGGAGAACAAAGAATGTGCCCTCAGTTTAAAGGAAAATGACGTAAGAGAAGAGTTGCTTGATTTAATAGAGATGGACAGACATATTAAGATAAGTGAAAGAAACAGATTACAGAAAGTCAATAAAACCCAAAAACTTAGAAGTCTGATAAAACAAATGAACACAATAATTAGGACTGTCGACATAAATTCATGTGAAGTAAATAGAATATATTATTGTGCAGCTAAGTTAACAGATAAAGTCTTACCACAAAAATAAAGGGTAGTAAGGGAAAAGTAGGGGAAAAATTGAATGCCATCATGGAAGTATCAAATAGGGAAAATAATAAAGCAATTAAGATAAGAAGTATCACTGTTAGAAGAGTATAAAGATCAACAAAAATACTCAGAATGATAGACGTGATAAAAGCAATGCACAGTATCAGAACAGATCAGGATCTATCGTGCACTATCCCAAATAATAAACTAAAAATATCAGCGCACGCAAAGAAACTTAGAAGATATGCAGGTAAATATAAAGGAAAAGTACAAAATAAGCAATTTATCGATGACCCAAAAGAGTTTTATAGAGAATTGGGAAACAAGACAAAAGGAATGAAAACACCACCAAAAAAAGAAGAAATAGATACATTTTGTAGAAATATTTATGAAGATCCTGTGGAACATAACAAAGATGCTAAATGGATAGAAGAAGTAAAATAATGAATGAGAAGTTTAAAAGTACAGAATATGCAATGGGATGAAGTAATGGCTGGAGAGATTGAAGCAAAGTTAAGAAAAGCTCCTAAATGGAAAACCCCAGGCCCAGATGCAGTGCGTAACTTCTTGTTAAAAGTAATAACATCTTGGCATGAAGATTAACCATGATTAAGAACTATTTATATACACACCCTGAACAGACACCAACGTGGCTAACAACAGGAAAAAAAAATACACCTACCTAAAGAGCAAACCTGCAAGATATCCTAAAAACTACAGACCAATAACTTGTCTTCTGATGACATATAACCTCTACACTTGAACTGATGCCGACAGAGTTTATAGTCATTTAGAAGAAAACTCAATCATGCCAATAGAACAAACGGGTAATAAAAGAAAGTTGTATGGAGCAAAGGATCATTTGATGTTAAATAAATTCATAATCGAGAACTGTAAAAAGGGGAAGAATCTAAGTGTGGCATGGATAGATTATAAAAAAGCATTTGACAGTATCTTACATTCATGGATAAAAGAGTGCTTAAAAATGTATAAGATACACCCTACACTGGTTGATTACATTACACCGACCATGAAACAGTGGCAAACTACTCTGCAGTTAAGCCACGATAAAGAACAAATTATTACTCCAGGGAAAACAATTCAAAGGGGATATTCCAGGGTGACTCTCTTTCACCACTGCTCTTTTATCTTGCCCTTAACCCATCAAGATGCCTACTTAACAGATTAGGTCATGGCTATAATTTGGCTCCCAGAAAACAACAAAGTGTAAAGACTTCTCATCTTTTTTTTGTCGATGATTTAAAACTAATTGAAACAATACTAATGTCATGTACTTTATACCTCAGTTAGGAATGGGGTTCATTCCCGTCATGGTATTAGAAACCCAAAAGACTTGGAGAAATTAAAAAAGGCAGAGACCTCATAAATAAAGACATAGGTGACCTCAAACCCTGGATCCAACCCAATACGGCTTAGTCAAGAGCAGATCCTGCCTGTTAAATCTGGTGGATTTCTTTGAAAATGTGACTAAGGCCATTGATGAGGACAAATCTGTGCACATGGCATACCTCAAGTTGGCAAAGGCTTTTGACACAATCCCACACTTAGGCATTACTGATAAACTTAGCAAACTGAATGTAAATCCCTTTGTTGTAAGATGGTTTGCCAATTGGCTCACAAACCAAACACACACTATCAAAGTGGGTGACTCTACATCAATCCGCAGACCTGAAAGCAACGGGGTGCCACAGAGATCAGTGCTGGGGCCCCTACTGTTTGGTATATACTTCTCAGAAGTTCAGGCCAAAACTAAGGGGCTGTGGCTGACCAAATTTGCGGATGACTGCAAACTGGGTGCAATTATCGAATCCCCAAAAGATGTCAGTATATTCCAGGAGGGTCTTATGCAGACCAATGACTGGTGTCTTAGCTGAGGTCTCAAACTGAATGCAAAGAAATGCATTGTTATTCCCTTCGGCAAAAACAATGTCCCTTCACACTATCAAATCAACAACAATACTCTAAGTACCCATGAAGTAGTAAGGGATCTGGGATCACAAGTAGACTTAACTTTGACCGCCATGTGTATACTGCAGTAAAAAGGTTTTCTACATACCACCTTGATTAGCAAAGGCATTGCCTCGAGAGCAAAGGAGGTTATAACCCCTCTATACTCGGCACTAATCCAACCCATAATTGAGTATAATGCCCTGTTTGGCATGTACCATACAAAGTACCTGCAGCAATTAGAGAGACCTCAGAGGTTTCTAACAAAGAAGATCAAGGGATTCCAGCACATGCCTTACACAGGCCAACTAAAGTCCCTGTCACTGTACTATGTATCATATAGACTTCTTAGGGGAGACTTTTGCCTGGCTTACAGAGCAATCTCAGTCTCAAACATAATGAACTTGCTGTATATCTGTAAATCAAACGGGACTAGCACTACCCATTCCAAGGACTTAAATAGGACATGCTGGAGGGACATATTTGTCTCCCAGTGACTTACACATCTTAGGAATAGGCTGCCAATTCATGTGAAGCAGAGCACATCTATGACACTGTTCAAGAGGAACCTGGATGAGTTTATGGGGCACTGTAAATTCTTACCGGGGATAGTGCCCACAACCTTCCTGGACATAGGCAGTCATTACTAAATGCAATCCTAGGTATTGACTAGCATATCTATGGTATTACATTGAGATGAATTGGCTAGGCTTGAAATGACCTACACATAGATAACCTAGTAAACTACTAAGATCCTATGTATTCAGATTTTACCTCTTCAAGGTCCTCTCTAATGGCGACTGTGGGTGACCTCTGCCTGTGTGGTGCTGCAGACCATGCTACTGTATCATCAGCCATGCCACATGTCTGTTGGTATCGTCACTAGCCTTTTTCTCTTTCTCTATCCTTTTTCCTTCTCAGCAACTGAACTTTCTTGTTTTCTTTTCCTATGGACTTCTTCTCAACAACTTCAAACTTCCTCTTCTTCTACTGACACATCTACTATTTTCACTTTTCTTCTCTCACTTTACCATTACTTGTTTATCCTTTTGGTATATATTATATAAATTATTATATTCTTTACTATATTTCCATTTCTCTATCCTATTTAACCTCTGTTTCAGTTCTAAAATTCAGAAAATCTAATAATCTTCTACGCATTTTTGTTGTTTAGTCTCAAGTCACATCCTTCACTGCTTGTTCTACTTCCTACTGCTAGCCACAGGTGTCCTGCTGACATCACTGTAGCTTATCCTTTTATTCTGGGCCCTCCACCAGCGGAACATCTGAAACCATTAACAAACAGGAGCTGTGAGGGATTTTGGGCCTTACGTTGTTGCAATACTGCAAGACATAAATGGAGAGGGTGGGGGTTGTGCATAATATTAACTGCAACACCTGTTTTGACCATCTACATCACTCACATCCAACCAGCTGCATGAGGGGAGGCTTTGGCATCCCACATCTTACTATACACGTCCACTGATTAACATGTTTTGACACAGATGTACAGATACTGGCATGGCCTCCTGAAGGAGGTTTCTAGGTTGTGCTTAAACTGGGTAATAGACAAACACAGTTTCACATGGATGGGAAGCCTGTTCTATATGACGGGCAGTCTCTGGGGCACATATTTATCTCTCCAGCATGTTCTGTTTAAGTCACCGACAAAATTCAGGTCCCTAGACCTGGTATTTCTGGTACTCTTTGACTTAAAAAATATGTAGATTCATAAGTGTGAGGTTTGCAGATGCCTTGCAAGCCAGGCATAGATAACCCCTCAGCAATCTATAGGAGACTGAGCATAGAGAAAGGGCTTTAAGGAGTTTTGCATAAGGCAGGTTTGTTACTCCTTGTCATCTTTTTTTAATGAACCTTTGAGGTCACTCTAGTTGCTGCATATGCCTTGTGAGGTACACACCAAAGGGAGAACTGTATTGTATGATTGGTCTGATAAGGGTGGAGTACAGTGGGATAATGACCTCTTTGGACCTAGATGCCATGCCCTTACTTATAGGTTGAACAATATAAATGGATTTCCTGACCACTGTGGCCACTTGCTTGTCAAAGCTAAGGCTAAAGTCTATATGCATACCCAGTTCCCTGACCACTGGGTCAACTCTTAGGTGTGTATTATCAAAATAGTAATTAGCTGGGATGGTTTATTTCCCAAAGGGTACAATTATGCATTTCTTAGCACTGAGTTTAAAACCATGACTTTGGTACCATTAATTAGTCAGAGATAGATGTTCTTAAAGAATACTAGTGAGTGCAGAGTAGTCGATCATAACCCCCAGTTTGCAATAGTCTGTAAACCTAGTCAGCCATAAACCTTCAACATTTGCTTATGTTTAATAGAAATAGATACCAAAAAGGAATACGCCCAGTACCAAGCCCTGGGAGACTCTACTAGTAACTGGCCTCCTGGGTCCTATCAGTGAGCCAGTTGGCTATCCAGTGAGTGACAAAAGGGTTTATACCTAAGTTAGTGAGCTTGTCTATAATGACTGAGTGTGGTATTGTTGCAAAAGTCTTGGCCAGGTAGAGGTAAGCTGTGTGCACAGTGTTACCTTTATCCAATGCTTTGGTGACCCTCTCAAAAAAGTCCACCAGATTTAATAAGTATGACTTTCCTTTAACAAAGCCAAACTGTGATGGGTCCAGCATTAAAATATTACCTATGTCCTCATTTATCATGTCCATAATGATTCTTTCCATGGTCTTACATATGAGGCTGGTAAAACTTATGGGCCTATAGTTAACCGGATCAGTGGTTGAACCTCCTTTGTGCAGGGGAATGACTGTAGACATCTTCCATTCCTTGGGCACAAAACCTGACTGGAGACTCCAGTTGAAAAGTAATTCAAGTGGACCAGAGAGGTTGTGTTTTATGCTATTTATTAAAAATTCCAGAATGTTATCAGGACCCATTGATGCAATGTTTTTGGCCTTGTAAAGTGAATTAATGCCCTGTTCTCTGGTAACGGTTGAAGGCTTGTGTTATGTGGTATTTCCTTTGGACTATCAGGGGGGTGAGTGGGGGGATGAATTTGAGATGAACCTGTCAACCAAAACATTGGAAATGGCCTCCGGTTCAGTGTGGGTGATGCCATTTACAATAAATTTAATGCATTGTTGTGTATTTCCTTTGAGGTTAAGGATATAACTGTAGAAAGCTTTGTGGTTGTCCTTTTCCTAAGAAGCTATTTTTTCTTCAAATTTAGCCTTTGAAAGTATTAATTAACCCTCTTAGCTGACTGATTAGATTGGCCAGGGAGCTTTAAGTATGTATGGCTTTGTTCTTCCTACACTTGGCCAAGATTTTTTTCTTTTGTTCTATAACCAATCGATAGTGTGACTCCACCAGCGTGGCTTGTCTTTTGAGTTTGTCTTAATCTTAATATGAGTGGGCACATCTCACTCTATACAGCTCTCAGTGTGGCTGTACAGAGATTTTGTAACTAGCTCAGTATATTCTGTGGTGTTTACTGGTTTGGGGGGCTGCTTGGAATTTAGCCAAGGTGTTGCTTAGAGAGAGTTTAGCCTTGGAATAGTTCCTAAAGGTTTTTGGTTTTGCTGGATGCCCAGATTTAATTTTTATTTCAAGTAATACTACCTTATGGTCAGATCTGATGAACGAGGATATTACATTGGGTGGGGAACACTGCCCCCTCTCCCTGCTTGTGAGTACAAGGACAAGGATGTTTGTAGCCTTGTAGGAGAATGGACCAGCTGTTCTAGAATGTTCTTATGCTACGTAAAACTAAGTTTGGTGGAAAGAGAGTTAGACCGAGGTCAGGTATGGAGTACATCTGACAGAAGCTGGGCTGGATCTTTTTAACTTGCACATAAGTTTATCACTTCAGGTTCTTCTAGAAGAGCATTCACAATGAGTAAACATATATGTGTTGGAATAATGAGAGACAAAAAGATCTTTAGTTGTTTTAGTCTGCCTTTAATGAATGCTTTTGGAGGGAGTCTTCACCCCTCCCCTCTCCCCTCATGCTGACGTATCACACCAGACTTAGTTTTACATAACATAATAACCTTCATGGGTCACACCAATACCGGTAAAAGGGGAACAAACTTACATTAATATGCTGATTTAAATTTTCCTTATAACTGTATCATAAAAAAGGAGGAAATGGTAAGGAAAGAGAGTTAGATTGAGTCTAGGGAGGATCTTAGTGGGAGAGAGTAGGTTTGTAGGGCTTAGCCGGAAAGGTAAGTCTGAGGAAAAGGAGGCAGATATGATATTCAGAATATGACCTGAAATATTTAAACATTCTGACAGAATGTGGAGTCCAGACTATGTTCCCCATGCCAGAGTACAGGCTATGTTCCCCTGCACCAAGATACAGTGTGCAGAATGTCCCTCCATGGAGGGAGCTGATGGCTCATTATATAAAGGACTTATTTGCACTACAGGGAAGTTTTTTTTTAACTCAATGGCTTCCCTTAGTTTGGATGACTATAAATGGCTTAAGCTGAGAATGAGTATGGTAAATATCTTGTTATGGTTTTGCTGAAATCGGATAGGGGACACTAGCATCAGGGACACTTCCACAGTTAGTGACAGAAGGTGGAATGTTCCCCTCAGATGATACTGTTTCCTAATATAGTAGGTAATGCATATTGTATGCTCCCACTATCTATGATGATGGAGTTGCTCTGAACCTTTTGCAGCCTTTAATATAAATGGCAAAAATCCAGACTGATAGGTGGTAGAGATTATTGGTGGATAATCCAAACTACTACTAAATTAACAGGCTTGCAAGTGAATGGTCAGACCAGATGTGTTGCCTGGCAACACTGTCCAATGCCTTCATTAGGGATTGATGCTTCAGTGCTTTTCAGCTGAACATAATATGAAGTTAGACTGTAATACATGTTTAATCATCAGTCAATGTACATATGTATAAAATGCTGTATAATGCAAAACATTTTATGATACTACTTTTCTAAGTCAATGCTATAAGTAAACTGATCGTATGCCTACCAAAAGAAAGATCTAATTGAAAAGCAAGGTGGTGTGGTTGTGTATTATTGAGGAGGGGAGAATTCAGGACAATGCACAGTTAAGCAAAGAAAGGAGTGACCGTTTATACAAAGTGTTAAAAAGTGTGATGGTCAGAATTCTTGCCTCTCCAATATAATTTTTAGTGGAAGTCCTACATTGGAAGGTCCATCTCCTAATGTCTTCGAAGTGTTGAAAATACCACCCAAATTTCCAGTGTGGGTGATGTTCCCACAGATGTACCTCCCCATAAATCCCCCCGACACTCCTCCATTTTACATCACTAGTTCGTCTTTCTGCCATTTTACATTACTGTTTTTCCAAATATGTATTCATTTTTATAAGGCATTTTTTAAATTTTTTATGTTCTTCCCCACCTATTTTTAATGACTTGTATCCCCATTAGCACAGTCGAGCATTCTTTTATTCATCACAACCATGATGCTACAGTATTTAAGCTTTCATATCCATCCTTCATTTTTAACCAGTGTGGTGCTCTCTACCTCAGGCTTGTGAATTGTTTGTGAACTTCCACTCCTGTGTCATATTTCCTAACATGTTATGGCATTCTGGTCATGATTCCTAACATGTTGTAGAATACTGGTCATATTTTCCTAACATGTTGTGGCATACCTGTCATGTTTCCTAACGTGGAATACCAGTCATCATGTTTCCTAAAATGTTGTGGCATACGTGTCACGTTTTCTAACATGATGTGGCATACCAGTCATGTTTCCTAACATGTTGTGGCATACCAGTCATGTCTCCTAACATGTTAGCTGGTTGTGGCATACCCATCATGTTTCCTAACATGTTATAGCATGTCTATCATGTTTCCTAACACGTTGTGGCATACCCATTATGTTCCCTAACAGGTTGTGACATACCAGTTTTGTTTCCTAACATGCTGTGGCATACCGGTCATGTTTCCTAATGTATTATAGCATGCCTGTCATGTTTCCTAACATGTTGTGGCATACGTGTCGTGTTTCCTAACGTGGAATACTGGTCATGTTTCCTAACATTTTGTAGCATACCTGTCATGTTTCCTAGCAAGTTGTGGCATACGTGTCATGTTTCCTAACATGTGGAATACTGGTCATATTTCCTAACATGTTGCAGCATGCCTGTCATGTTTCCTAACATGTTGTGGCATATGTGTCATGTTTCCTAATGTGGAATATTGATCATGTTTCCTAACAAGTTGTATTATGCCTGTCATATTCCCAAACAGGTTGTGGCACACCAGTCATGTTTCCTAGCATGTTATGGCATACCAGTATCCAACATGACAGTTGAGTCATAGCAGAAGGTTTTTCGTTCTCTAGACGAAGCTTGCAAAGCAAGCCTGAAGTGGTGTTCAATCCACTGACTCATGTTGTGTTGCTCTCGTAAGTGCATCAAGGAAGAAAATATCCTTAAAAAATCTTTATAAGCAGGTTTCCTAAGTAAGCCTAGCTTTAGCCTTTTTATGTGAGTGTTATCATAAGCATTATACTGTATGGATTTTGTGCTGACTTGAATCAATGATTGTCACAAAACATTATTCTGATTTTCTAAAAAAAAAAAGTTTTTGCTCATCTCAATGTTTTACTGTTAACTGAAGTCAGTGAAAAACAGCATTTTATAATGCATGAGAGTACAAAAATAGGACCATTTGCAGATATTCACAGAAATTAATAATTATAAGGATTGATGTTTTCAGACTATACTTACAGCACATCTCTGCAGTTAAGGTACCACCATCTCAAGTTTAACAGCTCTTCCACATAATGGCACCTTGGGAGTGCAGTGACCCCCCCCAATGCTACATTTAAGTGCCAGTAGTAGAATGTGGATTCAAGCACCTGGTGTAGGAATACACCTTACTGTATAATTGCCTTATGATCTTTACTGCACCAAATGTAAGCATGCAGCCTTCTTAACTACTGAAACGGCTACATTCGTTACAGTGATACACTATAAAGTACGATTTTATTTATGCCATTATATTTATGAGTGGTTCTTTCTCTGAATTGTTTTGAATTATTTGAATACTTTGATGTCTTTTTCATCTTAAGCAACAGAAGCAGAGGAAAAAAATGCAAGTGAGATCAGGTTGCTTAGACTGTAAAGTCAAAGACTCCTGTGTAAAGTCGGAAATCCCCCATGGCTGATGCCATGTGACTAATTGTTGAAGCCCTCCTATAACCAGGAAAAAAGAATAAAAAATGTAAGGTTTCACATTCTTGCTGTCTAGCAATAAATTTGAAAATAAAATAAATGGAAACAACCACCTCAAACAAGTGTGCTTATAGGTTCATAGGTTTGTAAGTAAGTAATAAGTCAGCTGCACTTTCGTGCCATTTTAAGCCTAGCCAGTTTCCTTTTTTTGTACTTGAATTAGCATATCCCTTTTGGATAGAGACTGAATTTACCTGTCCTATGGCTGATAATTATATATTACCTCTTGTGAGAATAACTGGGATCATGCCATATATAATTTAAGGGGCCCCATGCATGGGATAAAGACTTCAGGAGCTGCTAATGTCCATTGGTGTTACAGAGGACATTCCTGGGGTAAAGTTTTGTTTCCCATCCAAGTTGTGTTTGAATATGGACAGGGATGAGCTTTGTTTTAAATGGATGAGGAGTCTGTTCTAGAGCAGTCGTATCCTCTGCGAGATATACGTTTTCCTCCAAACTGTTCTGCTGATACACCAGAAGCGGTTTAGATCCTTAGACCAAGAATCTCTGATGCTACTTGTCTTGCTAATGTGCAATAAATCCATCAGTACTGGGTTGGAGGATGCCTTGTATGCCAGATATAGGTCACCTCTTAACAGTCTGTAGGATACTGAGTATAGTGACAAGCCTTTGAGTTGGTCCATGTAGGACATATTGTTTAGGTCTTGTATCCTCTTAATAAAGTATCTCTGTCAGCATATCACTTGTTGCATGTGTCTGGACATATATATACATACATACCAAATGGGGGCTTTATACTCAATGACTGCCCTAATGACAGCTGAGTAAAGGGAGGCATGACAATCATATGTCTAGACAAACCATTTCTTGTAACAATGGACAATCTTAAATAAGCTTCATTGCTGTCTGTGCAAGGTGTAACATCTGCTTCCTGCTAAATCTTCAAAAAAAAGAGCTCCTCATTGTCATCGGGGTTTCAGACATAAATGCTGACCCACAGTAGAAGGAAGAGAAGCCCAAATTGCATGAAGAGTGAGGCAACAAGTGAAATAAGCAGTTCCTTGTAGACATCTCCTGTGTACTTTATGTATGTGATCTCATAGACAAACAAGCATTGAAGAACATGCCAATAGCTAGTACTACCAGTGTGAGATGAAGAAACACAACTGTGTTCACTGGACTTGTATAGCTGGCAATTGCCTCCAACTCCATCTTGGTTAGCTATTCATTCCTCCACTAAAACTTTTTTTAGCAAGAAGGCAACATCTTTGAACAATATTTACAGTTATAAGCGAAGCTCCATTTTTATGCTGCACCTTACACAGTATGTAAAAAAAGAAACACTGCAAGAGATGAGCAGCAATTCCCAGCAATGTCAGGACATCTTCATGTAAGTTTAATCAGTGAGTTCAAGCATGTAGCAAACTGATGCAAAATTTAAACAAAAATTGGATGACAAGCCTTATTGTTAACTCCAAATACATTTTCATAAGTTCCTGAAAAATCTTACTTTATCAATAGGACCATTTTAAATTTTAATGTTTTGATTAGCAACATGGATTCTAAGAAATGGCTGCATATCATATCTTATTGTAGTTAATTCAGCCTTTGTTATGTTTAACGCTGTGGGAAGATGGTGTGAAATAATAGACCGCTGTCTTAGATAATAGACTAACCCAGGAGATGAAGATGTTAGAATGCTTGTAATATCGAGTCCTATCAACTGGCCAACAGAAGTGCACACTTACACCTACCCTGATCCTGGATTTTACGCCTCTGCTAATAACATTTCTAGTAGTCGGTAAGATGTTGTTTCATCTACAATGATCCCAGTAAGACATTTCACTGTCATACGTACCCATACTGACCATGTGCTACACCCAGTGTACACTAGTATATTAAACATATGCCCTCTGAGTACCATCACAAAGCTGTACATCTAAATGTTTATCAGTAGAGAAAGCACGTGCATGCTTCACAAGTGTTCATGGGGGCTTGCCAGGTTTGTGTCTGTTAGCTAGTAAAAATCTCACTATATACTATTGGACTATATGTGTTAAATTATGTGATTTTAGTGTGCTATTCAGAAATAGGAATTATAGGAAGCTCAGGGCTATTTAATCTTGTGAAAACTGCACCTTGTGACTTTCCACCCTAAACTGTACCTCCTTTTGTGAGAAGAGCTATGCCAGCCATGCCTGGAGTGAATTTATGTATAGCCATCCAAGTATCCTAAGACTTGTCAGGCTGATGGCTTATATTTTCCCATGTCAGCATTACAGTTATCTGTAGGGAGTGACATCACTGGTGGTTTACGCAATAAATGCAGATCTGAGCCTGTAGCCTGGCTCATGTTAAACAGCTTATACAGACATTCCATGACGGCATGTTTGACACTATTTATCAAACAGCTGAGAATGTCATCATCGGTTCCTGGCAGTAAATGTTCTAAGTGTTTGACTGCACTTTCAATACATGTTCTTTAGTGATGACAGGGGGTTTGAGAGCTGATTGTAGGGCTTTGGAGAGTAATCTCAGGAGTGAAATCTCTACTAAATTTATTTGCTACAATTTTGGCATTGTCTAGTGGGTCAGAGTTCTTTTGTAATTTTGTATGACTTCTATACATCATTGAGTGCTGTAGCACTCCGTTTGTGATATACGCTGTAGCAACTGCTTGCTACATTTTTTTAGCATAACTAATAATTTGTAATTGACCTTGGCAGGCAGAAGAGTAGCAAGGATGGAGTAAAGGGGGCAACTGATCCTTGCGCAAAGTGTTAAAGGGCATGACTGGCTATCCAATCCATCATCCCAATCAATCTTTAGCACATGCTGGTTTTAAAATCTGATTTTGCATTTGTGGTCAAACCTGAGCACTATGATGCTCTGTGTGTGGTCTAAATTGTAAAAAAATACTGTTTTTTTATTTTTATTTTTTAACTAACACTTGAGTGCTGTAGCACTATGTTCAAGATATAAACTGTAGCAACTGCTTGTTACACTTTTTGTTCTTCACTTAAAGAGCTGGGGGGGCACATGAACAAACACAAGGGGCACAAGGGGGTGAAAGAGGCACAAGGTGAGAACTGAACCATCCTTTTGGTTTCAGATGCAACTTGAGTTTATGTGCTGCTTTAGTAAATCTAAAAGTCTTTTTAAAATTCTTTTTCAAATTCCTAATGCTTGACTTTGGGGTCTTTAAATCTGATGTATACTCAATTAATTTTTTTACATTTAGTGTAGAATTCATTTATGTTGGTGGAACACCAAGATAGTTTGCTTTTATTATATTTGGTTCTGGATGGGACTGCCAATTCTATACATTTATTTATGCGGGTATAAAACTCCTTGGTGATTTTATCTGCTGAGGCAATGTCTGGGGTGATGTCATTATAAATGAATTTCGAGACTTCATCATAGAATCTGAGGAGATTTCTGTGCTTAAAGTCTTTGAATTCTAATATATTGATTTCATGGGCTTTATATAGTTTTAGGAAGAAAGTTAGCAGCGTGTGGTTTGACTTAATCGGAGAAGGAATTACTAGGGCAGTTGTGGACAATGGCTCTGCAAATTTAAGTACCAAGTGAAGAATATTTTCTCCTCTATTTAGACCAGTAACAATATGTTTCATTGATTTTTTTTTTTTAGGCTTACAAACTTCTGAGCATGTCCTACTTTGGTGGTGTTGGTACTGCAGTCAATTGATGGGTAATTAAAGTCTCCCATAGTAATGGAGTTCTTATTTATCTTATTTAATGGGGTACATACATAATGTTTGGGAACCTATGAACGTGAGACATGGAAGGGGTTTTGTAATAAGTAATAAACTGATAATCGATTTTGTTTTGTATGATCTGAAGTTCAGTAAGTTCACTTTGTGGGTCTCTGGGAATCTGTCTAGGGGTAACATGGTCTTTGACAAATAGGGCTACTACAATGCAGTAGAATACAGCTCAGGAACCTTGATTAACAGTGTAGAACTATGTGTAGCAGCTGTGGGCTGATTTGCACAATTTAGTCCTGAGGGAACTGGCATAATCTGCTTTTAGGGTGCTAGGTGCTCATCTCTTTGTATTATGCAGCTACATGCAGCTTACTGCACCTTTACGTAGTGGGAGTCTAATTACTAATTGGATTTGAAAGAGTCAGGTTACATTAGGTAAAGTTACAACTGAAAATCCCTGAGCCTGTGAAGTGCATCTTGCAGACTTGTTGTGCTAAGTGCAGGTCTGGGCAATATAAAATAAACTAGCAAAATGAAAGAGCCAATGAAAAAAAGATAAAGCTTTAGCCGGTAGTCCTTATCTTCCCCAGAAATGCATCAGCTTCCCGACTGCCACTAGCAATAAACAGTACAAACTCTAGACAAGTTGAACACCTAACAAAAACTGACTAAAACTTTAAGGAATAGCACAAATGCAGCACGGTGCCACAGATGCAGCAAAGCAAAGTAGTGGTTTATCCTTTCTAGTAGCTCCACATAACTGCAGGTATGTTATTCTGCATGTCTTTAACATACAAATGATAAACATCTCACATGTTAGCTTCTTAAGGTATTATATAATTTAGCTGAGTCATTATAAGCACAGAAAACAAAGCTGTTTTTTTTTTTGGTTTTGTTTTTTGTTTTTTTTTTGTTTGTTTGATTTTTTACTGCTGTAGTTGAATAGAATTCAGTCTGTTATTTTTTTCCTTCATGTCAGGCAAAGTCCCCCCCCACCTCCTACAGGGGTATCATCCAGTCCACACCTTTACTTAATAAAATCAGATTTGAAAATGCTACATCCTTGGGGTAAGGGAAATGTTCCTTTTTTGCTGCAATCCCTTTTGACTATGTTTTCACACTCATGACTCCTGATACTTATGTCTTTCACAATGATGTCTGCCTCCTTGGCTACTACTAAAGACCAAAATGTCGTAATGGTATGTGAGGTGGATGTACAACTGGCTTGCAATGACAAGAAACATAATAGCACTGGCACCAAGTGCAGTACATATCCCGTGACTGTAATAAATGCCGGGCAGTTCACAAAAGGAGAAGATTACACGCGTGTGCGCACTGTATACATAAATTCCTGCTCTTACTGTTCTTGCTGTAACACTAGATGACTATTCTTTGTTTTGTAGGTCTTGATAGCTGCTGTGTACTTCTCCATCTTTTCTAATGGATCCACATTATGCTGCATCACAATCTGTGTGGTTACTCTCTGCTGTTAAACTACAGTGATTGTTATGACAAGCTGTATGTCTGTCTGACGCTTCTTTCCTGAGCTCGGTGTGCTGCCTGCGTATGAAGTGTGTCTTGCTTCACCAACACTTCCCATGTTGTGTAGAAACACATGTTCAGCACTGTCATGCTTACCATGCAGATGCCCATATGTGATACTGCCCTGTATGAATGATTGACAGGAGTAGTTTATCTGACTGGCACGGCTGTTCGTCATGCCTTCTTCAGCATCAATAAATTTTATTGACGTGCTTTTAACAAAGCACCAATAACAATGATAAACCACAGAACATGAAATGCAAGCAAAAAAAAAAAAATAGAAAAAATAAATAAAAAAAGAGATAAACAGCAAATTCACAGTTAAGTTGGTCAATTCAAAATGGCATAGCAACACTTGTGCTAAAGAAGTGTGTTTGCAAATATCCACGGTGATGTCCTTACACATTCAGTGAGGATGTTATCTACATTCCAGATGACATGAGTAACAACAGTACCCATGAACTTTACATGTATCACTCCTTGTAGCATGGATATGTTCTGTGCCCATATGGATGATACATATGGTGTCTTGATTTCCCTTGGGA
The DNA here is from genome assembly GCF_019279795.1 of Protopterus annectens. Classification (NCBI taxonomy): domain Eukaryota; kingdom Metazoa; phylum Chordata; order Ceratodontiformes; family Protopteridae; genus Protopterus; species Protopterus annectens. The sequence continues at coordinate 1,433,430,634 of NC_056745.1, read as the reverse complement.
CATGACTACCCATGCTGTCCTCTGGAAACCATGTCTATCCATCATGGGTAGTACACATGGTAAACCTTACACTGTTTCTATGTAATTCTTTTGTCAGTAAATGCTACAAAGCATTTTAGGTCCTGAAACTTTGCAGTCTCACTGAATAACACACTTTACTGACCACCATTCCAATATACTTCGGTTGTGCTAAACTGGGCAGATAAATGTATACTACTACTCACTTACTAAAAATCTAACACACTGTGTTTATTTTCTTGTATTGTATACCTCTATAATATGTATTTGTCTCGTATATCTACTTCAGTTTGTATTGTGTAAAAACTTTCTTGACTTTCAAAGTTAAGCTGATGTTATGTAAAAATTTCTGTGATTGTATGGAGCTTTCTCCCCGGGCCTCCACTGAAAATGGGTCATTGGCCCAGTGGACTTTCACGGCCAAAAAATGTCAATAAATAATAATAATAAATACTCATCACCTACTGAATATGCCAAACATCATTGCCCATTCTCCCTAATTTTCAATGCATAAATATTTTGCTCCTACACAACTAATGCTGACATACCTCTGCCTCTTAACTGCATGCTGCAGATTCATCTGATTTATATGAGGCAATACTTTATTTCCTTTAGCATAGCATCTACTGCCATATTTGCATCATTCTTTCTGTAGCTTTCTTTTACATATTGAAAGTTACTTTTCTGAATCATAACTTCCCTACATGGAATGTATACTAAATTCAATGACATCATACTATGTACAGGTTGCTCTTTAATGGAAGCTGCCCCCTCCTGCTCCTATCCTTGTGGCAGGGATTTTTCTAATAATCTACTTTTCCTAACATAAGACTTTAAGTTCTCTTAAGGAAGCTTTATGTTTATGAATGAATCTATATAAAAAGTGAATAATAAAAGCCAGCAACATGGGCATTGGAATTCCATATATTACACTAGAGAGCCAGGTTCCAGAATGAGCACAGTTTACTGAAAGGTGGATTAACTGTGCTGGACTGACTTACTTTGGTGACACCATTTCCCAGGATGACAGCCTATACACACTGACAAAATTAACACTAACCTCTATCTAAGGTGGGTCTATATTACGTTATCGAATACTCATGTATTTGAAAACGTAATAGTCCACCTGTAAATGTCAAAAATATCAAACGTCGAACATTTCAATGGAGATCTCCGTGCAGTGCAGAAATGGAAGTTTTCCATTGTCTGGACTGTATGGTGATCTCGGAGTTGGTATATTTAAGTAGGGGGATGGGGGTGCAGGGGGGCTTGCCCCCTGCTTACACATTTAAATGGTTTTCTTGGGTGGGGTTTCGTATTTTTTTTTACTTGTTTGACGTTTTTGACATTTACAGGTCGACTATTGCATTTTTGAATACATGACTATTCGATAACGTAATATAGACCCTCTAAGGTTGGAGGAGTTAGTGATGGTTGACCCATTTGTGGGAATGAACAGAGATTATACAATGCTGACAACATTTTGTCATCATTTACATGAAAAAAAAAAAAAAAAACAAATGGGAGACAGGGTTCTACCACTTGACCTACCCAGCCTTTATGTGGGCCTTTTCCCTTTATGAAAGACTTAAAGATCAATCTGACTCCTGACTGAGTGGCCAGCTGTACACGATGCACTACAGGCTTCATTTCCCAATGAGAGGCTTCCTCGCTCAAGGGACACTCTAAGGATTGCCTGGTAACGATTTAATGAATCAAGACAAAAGTGCTTGGGTTATAGGTTTAACAATGCTCACTCATGACTCTGGCTAGCCCAGCAGAAAACAAGGTTGAGTGATTCAGACTGCCAATAAGAAAAATAAAGCAGAAAATAAAATAAAATAAGTGATTATCTCAAAAACAGTTACCTCAGTGTCTGCTAGACTCCTTTCACAATGCACAGTGTTAAAACAGATGCTTTGAATGTTAGCTACTGGAATCTTAAGTCTTTTAGTGTTCATTTTGATAAATCCATAGTGCACATGTACTATTTTACATTCTTATCTTCAAAATCTAAACACATAGTGTGCTTCATGCAAATGAAAAGAAAGTTTGCTATAAATAGTCCATTAAGATATAATATCTTTAAAGACTCTCAGCAAACTTCACATTCTTTGGCTTAGATTAAATCAATAAATCATTAAGCTAAAATAAATAAAATGATAGATGAAAAATTCACAACCTGAGGGATAACTTCAGTTGTGGAGATAGGACCATAATATAGTTAAGAATATTTATTTTTATATAAGTTGTATAAAATGAAGACTTACTGGAGTTGTTCAAGTTGGAAGGCTGGCATAGATTAAAATGCTTACCTTGCAGACACAAGGTACAGGGTTTGATTCTCACCTTTGACGAGAAACTGGCTAGGCTTAAATGGCTTGCAGGGGAAGCTAGCCTAGTACTTGCCTATACGTCCTGATCTCCTTTATATCATCCAGGGAGATGACATTTGCTTTGATTACAAGAAAATGTCCCAAAGGATAAAAAAAAGAAACTCTTGTAAGGGGAATAACTGCAAACATGTAAAATAATATAAATAGGTATCATACCTCTCAACTGTACAGATTTTTGCAGAATGTCCACATTTTTGCCTTAAATATTTGGTCTGTTTTTCATAAAATTGTGGTTTTCTGGCAAATTAGTGGCAAGTCATTAAAGATTAACGTTAGAAAATAATGACATACATTTGAGTTTTAGACTTCATACCCTACAGAAAATTTGTGCTAATGCAAAACCTGTTTTTCTAAGTTTGTAAGAGCAATATTTAAAAATTGTCCCTACTTTTGGGCCTTTGTCCAACTTTTATTTATGACTTTGTCCAGACTTCTTGCTCTAAAAGGTTGAGAGGTATGATAGGTATAGCTGAAGTAAATGCAACTATGATTACTTATAACTACAAAGACTAAAACACTTAGGTTCATAGGTTCATAGGTTCATACTAGGCTATCTGCCCTAGGGCATTTATAAGCCTAGCCAGAATGTGTTTGGCTTTCGCTACCCATTTTAAATTAATTTCACTATGCCCTTTTTTGAGGTTAGTATACTGTGCCTCTGTCTAACAGTGACACAGAAGTGATACCCGGGGTAAACCTACGATCTCCCATCCACTCATCAAGATTCCTCTTGAAGAGAGTCAATGAGGGACTCTGCCTAACCTGGACTGGGATTTTATTCCAGAGTGAAGGGAGCCTCTGGGTTATGAATCTGTCCCTCCAGCATGTCCTATTTATTTCAGTGCTGAGGTTCAAGTCTCGAGCGTGTAGCTCGATGGGATTTGGATTTTCTGAGGTGCAGCATGTCCATTAATTCCGGGTTGGACATGGCTTTATACATCAGGCACAGATCGCCTCTGAATAGGCGGTATGCTACTGAGTAGAGCTAGAGTTTTTTTAACCGGGCAGCATATGGCATCTGTTTGAGCCCTTTGATCCTCTTGGTGAGGTACTTTTGGGGTCTTTCCAGTTGCTGCAGGTGTCTGGTAAGGTACATCCCAAAAGGGGCATTGTACTCAATTATGGGCCTGATGAGGGATGAGTAAAGAGGCACGATGACCTCCCCTGATCTAGATGTGAATCCCTTCATGATTAGGTGGGCTATATAAAATGTTTTTCTAACCACTTTGGCCAGATGGTTGTCAAATGAGAGATTGCTATCAACTTGGGTCCCCAGGTCCCTAATTACTTCTTCTGTACTTAATGGATTACCACCTATGTGGTAATTTGTGGGCACTTTGCTTTTGCCAAAGGGGATGACTATACACTTTTTGGCATTTAGCTTGAGGCCATGGCTCTGGCACCAGTTGTCTGTTTCTATGAGGCCCTTTTGGAGGATGCTTGTGTTGGCTGGAGAGTCGATTATGGTGCCCAGTTTGCAGTCATCTGCGAACTTGGTCAGCCACAGTCCTTCCATGTTGGCCTGTACCTCCGAGAAATATATACCGAACAAGAGAGGTCCCAGGACTGAGCCTTGTGGGATGCCACTTATAACTGGTTTGGAGTCTGACATGGCTCCAGCAATTCTAACCATGTGGGTTCTGTCCTTGAGCCAGTTTGCAACCCATCTAGTGACATAGGGGTTTATATTTAAGCTGGTGAGCTTATCTATAATGCCCGAGTGGGGTATTGTATCAAAGGCTCTTGCGAGGTCCAGGTAGGCTGTGTGGACCACCTTTCCCTCGTCAATGGCCTTGGTGACTGTTTCAAAGAAATCAACCAGGTTTAAGAGGCAGGATCTGCCCTTAACAAAGCTGAACTGGGTAGGATCCAGTGTCTGTAGGTCCCCAATATCTTTATTTATGAGGTCCATGATGATCCTTTCCATAGCTTTGCAGACCAAGCTAGTCAGGCTTATGGGGCGATAGTTTCCAGGATCTGTTGAGGCACCACCTTTGTGGAGAGGGACCACAGTTGCTGCACGCCACTCTTTGGGTACATATCCTGTAGTAAGGCTGAGATTAAACAGTAGTTTTATGTTTGGGTTTAGCTCTTCTTGGAGTTCATGTAAGACACAGCCCGGGACACCGCCTGGTCCCATTCATGCTGTGTTTTTTGCTTTGGAGAGGGCGGCTCTTACCTGAGCATCTGAGATGTCAGGGGCAGCACTCTGCTGGGATAGATATTTGCCCTTTTGGTGGGGGGGAGAAGTTTGCACTGAACCTGTCAGCTAACATGTTGGCAATGTCTGTGGGTTCGTGTATTTTTGTCATTTTGGACTAATTCTGAGCATATCTGGGAATTACCACCCAGGTTCCTACCATAACTAAAGAAAGCCTTGTGATTATCCTTAGTGTCCTGTGCAATTTGTCTCTCGAAGCTGGCCTTAGACGATTTTATGAGTGCCTGTAGTTTTTTGCTAATACTGATCAGAGATGCCTTCCCTTTTTGGAATTTTGCTCTATCATTTAGTAGCTTCCTCCTTCTATTGTATAGTTTGTTTATGGCTGGGGTCCACCAGACAGGATGTCTGCCTTTGGAGGATTGGGTCTTGGTTTTATTTGGGATCGCATGATCCATGCATTCCTGAAGGTGTTCATAGAATGCATTTATAAAGGATTCTGCGGTCTGGGCCGTATTTTCCACAGGCCCGGGGGCTTTGAAGGATTCCACTTTGGTTATGAGGAGTGTGAAATTTGCTTTAGAGAAGTTTTTCACTGTGGTTTTCTGGGCAGGGGGTGGTGTTGGGATGTGAATATCCAGTGAGATTAGTTTATGGTCTGATCTTACCAGTGAGGGATACACTTCTGGTCTGGAGCATAGAGTCCCCATGTTGGTGATGATCAGGTCCAGTATGTTTTCCCCTCTTGTGGAAGTGGTAACAAGTTGTTCCATAGCATTTGAGTTTATAAATTCTAGGAACCTTTGGGCTAGGGTGTTGGAGCTAGAGTAATGCTCCCAGTCTATGTTTGGGTAGTTGAAGTCACCCAATATAATGGTGTTTGGAGAGACTTTCATATTTTCCAGTGTTCTCAGGAAGGCCGAGTGGGGTTCCTGGGTTAGGGAGGGTGGTCTGTAGCAGGCTATAAACTGGAAGGCAGTTTTACCCACTGTTAGTTGCACATGGATAGTCTCTGATGCTTCGTGTTGTGCCACCAACCTGGAGGTGTGGGTATCTTTGACGAATATTGATACTCCCCCTCCTTTTGTGGGTCGTTCCAAGTTTTGGGGCCAAAAAGCATGGTATGAGGTATAACCTGGTAGTGCTGGGGTGCTCTCGGGAGCCTTGAACCAGGTTTCTGTTACTGCACAGATATCGATGTTCTCCATGCTAAGGAGAGTTTCAAGTGCGTGCATCTTGAGGTTTAGACTTCTGACATTGAGTAGCATTGCTCTTAGTTTCTTATCCCTTGTGATACCTATGGAGGTGGGTTTGTCTTTTGAGCCTTGCCTAAAAAAGGCACCATGGGGGTAGCAAGAGCCTTTGCCAATATCTGAAAGCCCAGGGGTGACAGGTGTAAGCCGTCCCTAGCGAAGCATCGTGGCTTGTCGAGCATGTCATCCCAGGCTGACAGGCATTGGATCCCCTTTGAATGACACCAATACTTAAGCCAATTGTTGAAATTGATCATCTTGTCTTCATATTGTGGCATCATTCTTGGTGAGGGTAAGATGCTACTCAAGGTCAGGGTCATACCGGCCTGGGCCACATGCTCAGAGAGCTCCTCTATGTCTCTTTTCATGTAGTCCAGGGAGGTACATCTCAGGTCATTCACACCAGCATGGACAATGACTGAGTCATATTTGTACTTGCCCTGGAGTGACCTGAGTGCTTGTGTTATGTGGCGGATCCTAGCACCCGACAGGCAGCTCACCATGACCTTCTCCTTGTTCAGCCTGGTGAGCAGGACGTCAGTGTGCCTGACGATAGAGTCACCTATTACAAGTGTATCAGATGTGTTGTTTAGCCTTAAGGGCTGTGACTGTTCGACACACTGGCTTTGTGAGCTATGTGTTGCACGTGTTTTGTTTTGGGGTAGCAGTTGCTTGGGTGTCTGCTTTGGAGGTCTCTGCTGCTTAGGCAGATTTTTATTTAGAGTCTCTGAGTATGTTTTTGTGTGTTTATGTGTTTGGTTTGCTGTCGTGGTAGGTCTATGTGAGACTGGAATTGTACTGAGTGTGGTTTCCTTCTCCTCCTGACTGGTTACGCCAGTACTGAGTTGAGAGAGCTTAGCCTCCAGTTTGGCTATATGGATGCATCTATCACATGTGTTGGAATTTGTTAGGAGGAGGAGAGGGTTGTCTGTGTACATGAGGCAGTTGTAACATTGCCTCAAGATTCCCAGATTCACCAGCTGGACTGGAGAGAAGATTGACAACTGACCTTTGGACATGCTAGAATAGTATTGGGAATTCCTTTATAATTGAAAAAAAGGGCCAATGGGGAACAAGGTACTCGAGGACTTTGTGAGAGTGTAGTGCTTTTAATTTTTTAGTGCTGACTTATATAATTGCTTTAGTGAGCAAGTGCCTTTAGTGAGCAAGTGCCAGGTAACTTAAATGCAATGTGTTACAGGTAACTTAAATGCAAAAACGACAAACAGTAACTTTCTTGGAAAGAAATGTCTTGCATAAAAAGGCAATGCACAGATGCTATAGTTATACAGGTAATGCATTTGATTTAACAAATAAAATAAAAACCCTACAAAATTTGGACATAGGCATGTGACAGCTATGGTAGAGAAGCAAAATGCCTATAATCTTTGCACTGTTATATGGAGAAATGTTATGGCAGCTAATAAACACGGTTCTGTTCAACATTTAATGTGCTCATCCCCATTTGATTTCTTCTAGGGACTCTGCAAGTGTTTTTCTTCTTCTAGATTTTTTTAAGCTACCTGCTCGCTTATTGTCAGTCTTCTGCCAGCTTCTATTGTGCCTATTTGTTGCTGGACAGTGTAATTTTGGACACTAATCCTGGGTGAAAGCTGGCCAGAGGCAGCCATAATCCAGGCAAGCATGCATGAAGGTTGTTGTACCACTGCCATCCATGAACCAACAGCCTTCCGTGCAGCTATTGCCCACCTAATGGCTTGTCCACACCCTGTCATTGGCCATGCAAGGCTGACAGCCTGAGTGCCAACATAACCACTGAACCTTCCCAGCAGTTTATTGTCCAATGGGTACTGAGATGAAAGCATTTCTCATCATTAACCATAACTTAAGCTCTGGTGGATGGTATCGGCATTCATGCCACCACAACAGCCTAGAACATTCTTCCTTTGAACATACATGTTCCCGTGCATACTCAGCGATAGCTACCATTGCCAACTTTGTAGCATCAAGTTCATGTTCCTAGTCTTCTCGCCAGTACCTGCAACCCACCATTGCAGTTGCAGCTTATTGAAATCATCCCTTCTTCCCTCCTTTGGACATTGGCAAGCTAGCATCAATTCAATCACTCATTCCCATCACACACACCTCCGTCTGACTGATGGTTTTCATGTAAAAACAGTGCAATGTACAATAACATGAAATATTGTAGCACATGAAAAGGAAAACAAAGAAAATAATTGATGAATGACTAGAAGACATTCTAATGGCAATTACTACAGAAATTATTTGGTTTTCTTCAAAATGATAAGGACAGTGAAATCATTATCAGAAGCCAAAATTGTGGTCATGTGATAAAAGACAAACACCTACAGCATTATCTATCTTCTAGATCATTATCAGGTCTAAGTTTACATCATTAAGCATTAACGTGGATTTTAATAATCCAAGAAACTGTGAGATATAGCCCAACCCAATCTGAAGAATTCTTTTTCGTGTTAACTTTGAGTCTGAAAGCTGAAACTGCTGGTCTACAATGCAGCAACTGTTCTGTGTGTCTGAATTTATGGCCAGTAGGTACACACTGGACACTATGGCAATAAAATATCTGAGCATATGTCTAACACAATGCAAAGAGGTCCTACTTACATGTACAGAACGAAAAATACAGTTACTGAAGCATATTATTTCTTCCTGTAGCTGGAGTTTGGTTTCCTAAAATATTTGTAAATTTAATTACAATGAGCAGAGCTCAATAGGATAATGCATGGCTAATGGGTATGAGGAGGTGCTTAACTGTGTCACTTTAACATCATGAACATTATCTAGCATCACAGCTCAGTGACTCAGGCAATGAGATGCAACAGACATGCATCCCATTAACCTGAGTTTGATACCTACAACTTTCCGTCTGCATACTGTATAACCCTGACAGGCCAAATGTTCTCAAGTTACTGCTGAAGCATATGCTTGTGTCTAACAGTTCTTAACCTGTTAACAAAGGAAAAATTTAAAAAGTAAATACCAATACACTTTAAAAACAATAGACAGAATTATTGCTGCTTTTTACCTTCGACATTGTGAGCCCTTGGCACAGGCACCATGTCAGGAACATGGTACAGTAGACTCCCTCTTATCCGGCCTCTCTTTAACTGGCCTCCTCTTTAACCAGCCATTTCTGTTGTAGCCCTAGCAAAAGACAACAGAGAAGAAAAACACTTCCTCCTCGGCTAAATAATGATAGACTTTTGAGTTTTAGACTTCATACTCATTAGGAAAATGCATACTAACACAAATCCTGTTATTCTAGCTGATTTATGACCTATAAATGTTATTTTGTATGCTTATTCTGATTAACCAGCCATTCGTTTATCCAGCCCAAGGTCCGGTCCAAGCAAGACTGGATAAGAGGGAGTCTACTGTACATGAAACTGGCTTTTTAGCATGTTTTGTTATGGCATGTTTTGCTATCATGAGCAGTGAAATCATTTCAGCCTTATTACCACATTCTATGTACTAAAATAAATATACTGGAAAAAGAAGAAGCAACCTAAAACATTTTAAATAACTATAGGGCATAAGAAGCAGGAAACTAAAAATGAAGTAGATGGAGTCCTTCTTTACTACCTATATACCAGCAGAACAGATTGATTGATTGATTTATGTATTTATTTATTGACATTTGATCACCGGGAAAGTGTGGCTGGGTAGGAACCCATTTAAAGTGGACACCCCAGGGAGAAAAGCTCCAAAGTACTACAAAAAATTTAAAAACAATAATTTTAGAATCTTCAAAAACAATACAAGAAAAATCTACAATTTAAATAACTATACCAAATTAGACAGACTATAAAAACATTGGTTAAGAATATATGCAAGTTATATGATGGTGATTTAAAATTTAGAGAAATGTTAGCCAGTTTATTGAGAAATTAAAGGTATGTTAGTATAATACAAACAGGAATTGCAATATGAAGTGAGAGAAAAGCAGGCTTATGGCATATTTAGAGAGAAAGCCAGGGGAGAGAAATTGACAAAAGTAAGAAGTGAGTGAAGAAGGGAGAATAAGGAGATGTAAGTTATGAACAGGTATGTGTCCACATTTCACATTTAGGATATAGTTTATCCTGGTGATGAACAAGAACAGAGCCAGCTTTTGGCTAGGAAGACTTTGAGAATGGTTTTGAAGGAGGGGAGGGAGGATATTGACCCAATGGATAAAGATAAGGAGTTCTAGGTCTTAGCAACATGGTACTCGTACAGACAATGCCCAGTTGATTTGATAAAGTTTGTGGACAGACAGGAGTTTTTGGTCACTGGAACATAATAACCAACTTGGAACATAGTTGTGCCAAATGTTATTCAGTGCCGGACAAGCAGATGGATGCTGCCTAATTTTATAGGTAGTAAGAAGGTGTGTCTATGTTAGTTGATAGTACATTTATAACCAATTTAGGCTTTTTAAAGTTATGCAGGGGTGGGTTCTGAAAGGGGTATTTATTGCACATTTAGCAACTTTTTCATAACATTGTTCAAGTTTTAATTTTTGTGATGCCTGGAGGTTAGTAAGGATGGCAGCTCCATAAAGTAATGTGGGGAGGAGATAAGTAGTGGAAATGTAGTTTTACTTGCATTGTTGAGTTTTTGGTTCTGTAAAGCATCCCTAGTTTTTGATGAGTTTTTCTTATGCACTTTTGTATATGCATGTCAAATTTAAGATTATCATCCACTGTCATCCCTAATAATTTGTTTATGTTCTTTCAACTTATTTTTGTACGGTATTTCTTATGTCATTTGTACTGTATTGGATTACTCTGTATTTGTACTATACTGTATGTAGAGCTTTTCTCCCCAGGCCTCTGCTGAAAACAGGTCCTGTAGAAACAGTCAGACCGCCCCAGTAAACAAATGTCAAATAAATAAATAATGTGCTATGAGAGCTGACTTCAATAGTTGCATTATCAACAGAGAGGAATTTAAATTTTGTTTATTCATGAGAGAGGGATTTGTGGAAAAAGTAGCAGTTAAGTTTTTTTTTTTTCAGAGTTGAGCATAGGCTGTGAGTTACAAAGCTATGTTTCTGTGGCTGTTAAGGGCTCCTGAGTAATTATTTGGGGGTCTGCCATGTTGTCAGCTTTGCAAATCAGTGTGGAGTCACCTTCATACTGCATTAGGGAGACCTGTTGTGTGGATGTGTGGAGGGTGTTGGTGAGAATGTTAAAGAAGAGGGGACTAAGGATAGAGCCTTGTGGTACACTGATGGTGACTGGAAGGTATGGCGTGAGGGCGGAGTGCCAATTTAATGACTAATACCTACTGGACAGTTAGTTTTTGAAAAATAGAAGGGTGCGCTGAGACAGACTAAATGAGGACATCTGAAGTAGATGTTTGCTGTAACAAACTGTGTCAAAGGCTTTAGACAAGTCTAGAAATAAGGAGGAGACTAGTTTGTCATTATCTCTAGCTTTATTGACAGTATCTATATAGCTTGGAAGTGCAGTGTTAGTACTGTGGGAAGGACAGAAGCCATGTCATGTGGGGGACAGGAGTTCTTCCTGCAGGAGATAATTCAGCAATTATTTTTAATACATTTTTCAAGTATTTTGTAGAGGGGAAGAAAAATTTCTGTAAGTCTAAAATCAGTAATGTCTGTTGAATTCCCTCCTCCTTCATGTAGAAGGGCACTGTGTGACTTTTTCCAGTGAAAGGGAACACAGACTGACCTGTTTATAAGGACTGGGACAGGATAAGCAATGCTATCAGCTGCTATTTTAAGATACTCGCTTGGAAGGTTATTAGCTGAAGTACAGCATGGTTTGACTTTTTTTAAGAATAGTTTTATATAGAATATGGGCCAAGGTTTGAAGGTGAAAGTGGATGTGGTGATACATGGTTGTTAGGCAGGGTTAGAATTTGATGTTGGGGAATCCTTGGTTAGATATACTATACTATCTTTGAAGTAAGAGTTGAATCGTATTGCAGTTTTGAATTGTGAGTTATTAGGAGAGGGGTTAAGGTTGAATTTTTGGCTGGGTTGCAAGATTTCTGTAATGACTGTCCAGATTTTTTTAGGGTTGTATTTACTAGTATTCTGAAAGCTGTTATAGTAAAGTTTTTTCTTATATTTTGTTTATTTTTAGTACAATTGCAAAATATTCTGAAGTTTTCAAGATATTATGGTGTTTTATATTTTTGCCATTCTTTCCATACTTTTCTCTGAGTGAGATTCATTAACGTTAAAATTCCGTGCAGGAACAGTGTAGCCGTTACTGCAAGGAATATGGCCACTGAGCGATCCAGCAAACAGCTGATCTGACATGCAGGAGCATGCCTACACTGTTCCTGCAACACTGTTCCTGCACTGATATGGCTGTAGAATGCTAATTACCTCATTTGTTGGTGAAAAACATGCAAATGAGGTGAATTAGTGATTCACCAAGCAGCCAGGTATCCATGCAGGAACAGTGTTATTTGCAGAAATGTATTCGGTTACTAACTAACCGAATACATTTCGGCAAATAACAAAACAGAGGCATGACAGCTCTCAAAAAAAGCATGCCAATGGCCAAATGTATGGCCATTGGCATGGAAAAACATTTATTTTTTATAAAAATCAAACTTTTTTTGCAGATCTCAGCCGTTTAAGCATAGGGCAGTGGTGCACAAACGGGATTGGGCAGAAATTACAAAAAAAAAAAAAAAAAAAAGGTGAAAACTCAATTTTAAGGGAAATCTGCATTTTGCCATTAGTCTATGGCATGCAGAATGAAAACAATACCAAGGAACAGTGGTTGTCAAGGGGAAAGGCTCTGTGTAAGTGCAGTAACTATGGGCTAAGGCAGTGGGGTATGCAAATGAGGGGAAATTTATGGAATCACAAAAATCGTCTAAGTCCTAAACTAAACCTAACCATGTAGGTGCTCTAGCACAATGGTGTAACTAGGAGGAGCAACAAACATGAAAAGGGGGTGTGTAAGGCATGTTGTAAACACATTGGAGCCCTAAGGCACAGAGATAAGCTTAGCTAAGCACAGCTAAGCAAGGGGGTGTGTCTGAGGCTGTATTGTCTTATGCCATGAACTGAGGAGCATGTTTCCACCCAGGGAAGGGCCATTTCTTACTGTTTACATAAGGTAAACGGGTTTGCGCTGCATGCACCGGGTGTAAAACAAAAGAAAAAAAATGGAAGTAGCAGGACTATTTACATTTGGTGCTGCGGTAGCGTTGACACCTCACAGCAAAATGTTGTCCTGTTCAATTCTCAGCTAAAGCATCTTCTGTGTGGAGACATGCGTGAATGGGTGTACCTTCATTGAAGGTTGTGCGTCAGGGCTGGCAACTCGGTACATAAAAATCTACTGCCAATCATTAGCAGACCGGAGTTCCGCTGTGGCGACCCCTAACCAGGAAAAGCTGAAAGATGCAACAACATTTACATTTCAGCACTGGGTTTGTGCAGCGCACCTCGGGACTTAAAAGGGGAGGAGGTGGAAAGGGGAAAAAGATAAAAAAAGGAAAAATAGCAGAATTAAAGCAATCAAGTACAAATAACATAGCTGGCAGGGGGAATGCATCATAGTCAGCCAATTATACAGGCAGCATCTGCAGCACAACAGTGTAAAGTATGGAAACACCTTACAGTCTGGTTTTCCCAGAAACTCTGCACCATTGGTGTACACATGCGGGGGAATTTTAACTGGAAAAATGTTAGGGGATACCATTGCTTTGATTCATTAGTATGTGCTAGAGGCTGAGGGTGGAGAGGAGGATAATGCTGACAACTGCCACAGACTGAGGAGGAGGAGAAGAGTGTTCAGACAGGAGCTACATGATCTGGAGATAGTAGAGCACTACAGGGTGGACAGAGACATGCTTCAGCAAATCTCCAAGCTGTGCCAGCCTCAACTCAGACCTAGAACCAACAGAGGGGAATCCATCCCAGTGGATACCAAGGTATGTGTATCCTTAAGACTTCTAGCTACTGGTACTTTCCAAAGACCTATTGGGGACATTATGGGGGTCTCACAGGCATCTACATCCTGGGTACTCCACCAGTTCCTGGATGCCATGTTACTACATGCCGGTGAGCTCATTTACTTCCCCAACACCCGTGCGGAGTGGACCAGCAATATGCGTCTCTTCCACCATGTAGCAGAATACCCAGAGGTACTGGGTGCCATAGACTGCATGCACATCCACATCAAAGCACCACCCGGTGAACAAGGTATGGTCTACATAAACCACAAATGATTCCCCTCCACCAACTGCAGGTCGTGTGCAATGCCCAGGGCATTATCATGAATGTGTGTGCTGGCAGCCCTGGAAGCTATGATGACTCCCACATCTGGCATTCGTCACAGCTGTACATCCTGTATGGCCATCTGGTGGGTGATGCTGGCTATACATTGGAGCCGTGGATGATGACACCCATCAGAAATACACACACACCCACACAAGAATGCCATAATGAGACACAAAAAAACAGGATCATTATAGAGCATGTTTTTGGGAAGTTCAAGTCACGGTTCCACTGCCTTGACAAATCTGGTGGAGCCTTGCAGTACTCTCCAACCACATGTGCACACATGTTCATAGTATGTGCCATGCTACACAATATGATCCTGCGAAACAGCAGCAGGAACAGCATGGGGAAAGACCACACAGCCCACCACCATTACCAAGGTCCCCAAAGGCACAGAGGGACTCACAGGAGGAGGAGGCCCCTGAGCCTGCTCCTGTAGGCAGATGGAGGCATGCCCAGTATGCTCAGGCCTTGGCAAAGAGGCAATGCATAGCACACACACACTGACACTGTAGGGGCCCCAGGGACTGACACCTCTCTCTGCCTCACACACACAGTAAAATGGATGACACACACATCATATTACCTGTAACATACCATGTATAGGCAGTGTACTGTGTGCATCTAACATAGGTAGCTCTCATGCACCGTCCTCACAACTGCCACAAGCACAAGGTAAGTCAGCCTTCTTAACAATAAATGAATGGAATAGTATGTTCTGCTAGCATATCTATGGTAATGCTGCATGCATGCAAGGGAATGGGGTGGCCTACTGGGATAGCAGCACATAACTGACAGCTATGTGGATCACCAGGAAATGTCTGGCCAAAACTGGCCTCCACACACTATGCAGTAGTACCCAAGGTGGCAAATCCCACAGCAGTATATGTGTGGGGACATGTAACTGGGGGGTCATAGGCCACAGGCATAGATGTCAGGGTGAGGGTCCCATAGTCACCCCTCACCTACACAGCAAGTCAGCTGTAGAAAACCACAGAGAAATGTCTGGTAAAGGCACACAAATGGCAGCAATGTTGAATTAACCCCCTACAGAATTGCACAGTGATAGCACATCAGGACCTGCAATTGTGGTAAGGTTATGAAGGGTAAGAAGTCTGAAAGTCAAATGTATACCAGTACAATCTGTCCTGGGCTCTTTGCTGATATGCCTCTAGTCCCCAAGGCACAATAGTATGGTAAATGGAATGTGTACAGTTGACAGGTGTGTCCCCCCCATATACCCACACAAATGCAGTAACATGTATGTTTACAGGGAAATAGCAGCATAGTACACATTGGCAGGGTTGTACCAATACACATGAAAACATGTTGCCTGTCCACAATATGCAGGGGTCAATGAATTATGTGTATGTGTGGTTAATACTGTCTGGATCTGGCCAGCACGTTCTCCTGGCAGTCGTCTTGTAGTGCCATAGGTACAGTGCTGCCTTTGACAGAGCCATGTGCAGATAACTGCAGTGCCAACTGTTATGCATGTCAGTGACACCCACTGCTCTGCCACTGACATACCTGGAAGTCACAGTGCTATGTAGAATATACTACACATATTACTGACATCTTGAAGGATGTGTAGCAGAGGTGCCAAGGCGTTTGTGAATATAAGTGATTTTTGGTACTGTTGCCAGTGGTCATTCTCAATAATCCTTTTTTCTTATGCTTGCTTTTACATATAATGGACATACCTGCACAGTTGAATGCACTCTGTACCCACACCCATAACTCCCTACCTCTGACAGCAAGATGTCTCGACAAGGGCAGAAATAAAAGTGGAACAAAGGCACAGTGATAGGCATGTGTTGTAAATATCACCCTTACATACCGAAGAAGTTGGTAGTGTGAGGGGTTTGCAGTAGCGGGAATTGTCTGAAGGTTATATATTCTGAAACAGTAATGTCTGTATTATTTTATAACAGCACACTTCAATTATATGTAACTAACTTGCCATAAAAACACAAGTTTATGTAGAAAGGATGAAACCTCTAGCCAAACACCTGGACAACCTGCCAAAAAATGTACAGGTGAGAGGTATGCCCACACAAGCATATGACATCTCAGGTTAAAAAGATACCACACAAGCAGGAGATCCCCAGTCAGTATATCACCAGGTTGCTGGACTGTTTACACAGCCAAACTGGCTGTAGCCACACCTCACAAATGGCCTTGTTGGGCAAGAATGTACATAGCTGCCCTCATAATATTCCGCTATGCATCATACAACTAGTAGTCCTCTGGTAAAGCACTGTGATGATCTGAGGATGTGTGGCACTAGGTAATGACACAATGAATGCAGTTTCAGACTACAGATATGTCAGGAAATGTCTGCTAAACAAAACAAGTACCCTGAGGAAAGTCCTGTGTACTCCTGACAGGTATGGCTGTAGCACACAAAACCCTGGTCTGGAGTACACCTGTCTCTGGAATGGAGTCCCACTCAAACTGTAGAAGGTCACACTGGGTATGCTCCCACACTTAGAGAATCACAGGACATGTTGGAACTCACATTGGAATATATGACTGTATTGTGTATATATGTCCATGCATACAGACAGCTATGTACACCTCAACTGTCCCCACACACACATCAGACAAGATTACCCTCAGCTAGCTGTAGGTGGCCCATATGTGATATATCTGCATCTATTGCATAAGATACACACACATATATATGGGCAACAGATAACATATGACAAGCATACACACACATAGATGTGGGAAACTGAGAGACAGACAGTGATACAGACAGAGATACAGGGGGACACAGACAGAGTGAGATACACACATGGATATCCTGAATGGTATATAGTGATTTCCTGCTGTGGACAGTGGCATACCAGTTGTAAACAGTTGCACGTGCCAGCATAAAAGGTGAGCCCATTGTGTAACCGTACTGAGGTTGGGTTTATAATATCACATCACCTGCCTGTGTGAATGTTTGTGTGTGTCCATAGGTCTAAGTATTAGGAGACTCTTCCCACTCAGTACACTTCACGTTGCCCTACTTCACAAGATCTGCTGCTTTCATTCACCTTAGAAGTACCATTGGACACTGATCACCCCTATAAACTCTGTAGCATGTGCAATAACTGTGTAACACTATAGTACAAATAACTAGATAGGTAGGGGTTCTAATCTCAATGCTGTCTCTGTATGTGTGTGTGTGTGTGTGTGTGTGTGTGTGTGTGTGTGTGTGTGTGTGTGTGTGTGTGTGTGTGTGTGTGTGTGTGTGTGTGTGTGTGTGTGTGTGAGACAGTTGTGTGTGCGAGAGTGAGGGAGTGTGTGTTTGTTTGTAGGTGAAATGGTTTTAGGCCATTCCTACCCACAACACTTCCCAGTGCCCCACTTTATCAGTCCTGCAGATGTCATTCCCTTTATCATCATCTTTGGCCAGGTGTCAGCCCAGTAAGCTCTGTAGCATGTGTGATAACTGCATAACAGTGTAGTACAAATCATTAGATAGATAGGGGTTCTAATTTCAGATCTGGCAAATACGTGTGTTTGTGAGAAGAAGTATTTTGATAAGTCTCCCACCCACTGCACTACTTTACCACTCCTGCTAATGTCATTCCCCTTATTAGCACCTTTGGCTAGTTGTTAGCCCAGCAAGCTCTGTAGTGTGTGTGATAACTGCATAACACTGTAGTACAAATCACTAGCTAGACAGAGGTTCTAATCTCAGAGCTGACAAATGAATGTGTGTATGTTTGTAAAAATAAGTATTTTGATAAGTCTCCCACCCACTGCCCTACTTTATCACCCCTGCTGATGTCATTCCCCTTATCAGCACCTTTGGTCAGTTGTTAGCCCAATAGGCTCTGTAGTGTGTGAGATAACTGCATAACACTATAGTATAAATCACTAGCTTGACAGGGTTTCTAATCTCAGATCTGGCAAATGAGTGTGTGTGTATGTTTGTAGGAAGAATTATTTTGATAAGTTTCCCATCCATTGGCCTACTTTATCAGTCCTGCTGATGTCATTCCCCTTATCAGCACCTATGGCCAGCTGTCAGTGCAGCAAACTCTGTAGCATGTGCGATAACTCTGTAGCACTATAGTACAAATAACTAGATAGGCAGGGGTTCTACTCTTAGATCTAGCAAATGTGTGTGTGGGTGTATAAATGTGTATATTTGTAGGAATAAGTAGTTTGATAAGTTTCTGACCCACTGGCCTACTTTATCAGTCATGCTGATGTCACTTCTCTTAGAGGTTCATAGGTGTGTACTAGGCTAATGGCCCTGGAGCTGTTACAAGCCTAGCCCATAGAACTGCCTTGCCATTGTGCCACCAGATGTTAGTTCCCAATGCCTCCATCAAGTATAGCCACTGGAGTGATCCCTGGGGTGAACTTTCTATTACCCATCCACGCATCAAGGTCTCTCTGGAACAGGGTCATCTAGGTGCTTTGCTTGACATGTATGGGAAGTCTATTCCAAGGCATGTGCAGTCTCTGGCTGAGGAACCTGTCCCTCCAGAATGCTGTGTTGATTGTGGTAATGAGGTTGAGGTCCCTGCAGTGTGTGGTGCAGAGGGATTGGGATGTCTTTAGATGTAGCATTTGTAAAAGAGCTGGGTCAGACATGGCTTTGCAAGCCAAGCAGAGATCGCATCTGAGTAGGTGATATGAGATAGAGAATAGCTAGAGTCTTTTGAGTCTATCTGTGTAGGACATGTGTTTAATGCCTAGTACCTCTTTGTGAGGTACTTCTGTGGCCTCTCCAGCTGTTGCAGGTGTCTAGTGAGGTACATGCCAAATGGGCCATTATACTTGATGACTGGTGTAATGATGGAAGAGTACATGGAGATGATGACCGCTTCCTTCCTGGATGCAAAACCCTTGGCAATGAAATGTGCCACATAGAAGGATTTCCTGACTACAGTGGCAATGTGGTGGTTAAAGGAGATGTTGATGTCAACCTGTGTCCAGAGAGCTCTTATAATGCCTACAGTGTTCAGAGTTTTTACCAAAGTGGCTGATGATGAATTTTGTGGTGTTAAGCTTCATGCCATGGTTTCCACACCAGTCAGTGGTCTCAGTGAGGGCTTTCTGTAGGATGTCTGCAGCATGTGTGGAGTCACTGATGGCTCTCAGCTTGCAGCTGTCTGTGAACTTGGTCAGCCAGAGTTCCTTTGTATTGGCCTGGACTCCTGATAAGTAGATGCTGAACAGGAGAGTACCCAGGAATGATCCTTGTGGGACTCCACTCATGACTGGTTGGTAGTCTGACTTGGAGCTTGCTAATTTCACACTGTGTGTTCTATCTGTGAACCAATTTGCAACCCCCCTAGTGAAATAGGGGTTGCTGCCTAGGTTGGTGGGTTCATCAATAATTCCTGACTGAGGAATGGTATCAAGAGCCTTGGCCAGATTGATGTAGGCTGTATGCATTGCCTTACTGTCATACACAGCCCTGGTGAATGACTCAAAGAAGTCAACCAGGTTGAGCAGGCATGATCTCCCTTTCACAAAGCCAAACTGTGTGGGGTCCAGAGTTAGAAGATTACCTATATGTTTTGATGATCAGGTCCCTGATGATGCACTCCATAGCTGTACGTATCAGACTCCTCAGGCTAATGGGCTGATAATTCCCAGGGTCTGTAGTTGCTACACCTTTATGGAGAGGGATGACTGTAGCAGTGGATCATTTGGGAGGGACAAAGCCTGAGGTGAGGCTGTGACTGAACAGACCACACAGATGTTGTGCCAGGTATCTTTGTAGTTCATGTAGAACACAGCCAGGGGTAATTTTGGGTCCCATGGAAGCTGTATTTTTGCCCATGGACAATGCAGGTGTAACCTGGGTGGCATAATCCTGGGTGCCTAGAATTCTTCTGGCATTCGGATTGTTTCCCTTGGGGGAGAGGGGTGAAGCTGGCACAGAATGTTTTGGAAAGAATGTTGGCAATATCTGTTGGCTCAGTATAGGAGGTAGCATTGTGCAGTAACTGAGTGCACTTCTGGGTATTGCTGTGAAGGTTCTTGACATAACTATCAAAGGCTTTGTGATTGTTGTCAGTGTCTGCTGCAATTCTGCCATCATAGCTGGCGTTAGATGATTTCATGAGGGATCTCAAGTTGTTGTTGAGGCTAATAAGGGAGCTTTTTCTGCAACAGTTTCTTTCTTCTGTTGTACAGGTTATTAATGGCAGAGTACCACCAGATTGGCCTCCAGTGTTTGGAGGAGAGTGTCATGGTTCTGTTGGGTTGGGCTAGTTCCATGCATTGATGTACATGTTTGTACAGTGCATTTGTGTATGATTTGGCAGGCATGCAGGTATTTTGCTTTGGCATGGGTGCTGTGAAGTTAGCCACCTCTGTTCTTAGGAGTCCAGAGTCAGCTTTGGAGAAGTTTTTCAAGATGGTTACTTTTGTAGGGGTGTGGGTGATGTGGATTTCCATGGTGATTACTTTATGGTTGGATCTGATCAGGTAGGGATTGACTACTGTTGCAACAGTCCCATATGTTAGCAATCAACACATGTCAAGGATGTTGCTTCCTCTACTGGGTGTCAGAATGAGCTGGTCCAGGGCATTGGAACTGATAAATTCCAGGAAGTGTTGGGCCAGTGTTTTGGTGCTTGCGTATCATTCCCAGTTGATGGAGAGGTAGTTGAAGTCTCCCAGTATGAGAGTATTGGGTTAGACCTTGATAGATTCCAGGGTGTTGAGGAATGTGGATTGAGAGTCTAGGGACATGGATGGGGACCTATAGCAGGCTATGAGCTGGATTGCACTATTACCCAATGTCAGTTGTACCTGAAGTATCTCAGATGCATTATTCTGGTATACTAGTCTGGAGGTGTGCATATCCTTTATTAATATGGAGACACTACCGCCTTTGGAGTTGTGGTCCATGTTTTTGGGCTGACAGGTGTGGAATGACTTATAGCCTGGTAGTGCAAGGGTGCTGTTTGCTACTGTAAACCAGGTCTCCGTTACAGTACAAATGTCAATGTTCTTCATTTTGAGTAGTGCTTTGAGTGGCTGCATCTTGAGATTTAGATGTCTAGTGTTGAGCAGCATGACCCTCAGATTGCATATATGTATAGCTGTTACAGTGGTAATTTGATTTGGAACACCACCTAAAAAGCCACTATAGGGGTGGCAAGACACTTAGCCGGTACCTGCAAACCCAGGGGTGACAGATGCAGGCCATCTCTGGCAAGCAATTATAGTCTACCAATCGTCATCCCAAGCAGACAGATACTGGATCCCCTGAGAATGACAGCAGACACTTAACCCAATTGTCGAAGTCAATCATTTGTTGTTTGTACTGCAGTATCATTCTGGGTGACAGTAGTATACTGCTCAGGGCTACTGTCATACCTGCCTGGCCCACATAATCTGAGAGCTCTACCATCTATCTTTGCATGTAGTCCAGGGAGGTGCATCTCAGGTCATTCACACACGCATGGACAATGACAGAGTGATACTTGTAGTTGTTATGAAGTGACCTGACTGGGTGTGTTATGTGTTGGATTCTGGCACCTGATGGACAGCTGACTGTTACCTTCTCCATGTTCAACCTACTGATTGGGACATCTGTGAGCCTTACTATTGAGTCACCTATGATTACTGTATTAGGCAAGGCGGTTAGCCTTAGGGGCTTAGGTTGAGGGGCACACTGTGTAGGTGAGATATGTGTCCTGTGGTTTGTGCTGTGTTTTGGTGGCTGAGTGGGTGTCTGTCTTGGTGGTCTCTGCTGTTTGGGTAAATGTCTATTGAGTGCCTCTGTGAAGGTGAGTATGTGGTTTTTGTTTGTATGTTAGAGTTGTGATTGCAGGTGTTCTGGAGGGCTATGTGTTCCATGTGATGTGGTGTAGGTGTTGATCCTTCTCCTCTTGACCAGCTAGTCCAGTCTTTGCTGGAGAGTGCATATCTTTCAATTTGGTGATATAGGGGTATCTCTCACAAGTCTGAGTGTTGGGAGTTTAGAGGAGAGGGTTGTCTGTGTACATGGGGCAGTTGCAACAGTGCCTCAGAATGCCCAAGTGCACCAGGTTAATGGGCAAAAGCACAGAGAACTGCACTTCAATCATGTCAGAAGGGGTGGTCATAACTACTAAGTACTGGAGCTAATTCGTGAGGCACAACTACTGCTGATGGCTCTCAGGTGTGCTAGAATAATTGATACAAAAACCTGTTGAAGTGCAAAGCTATTAGGCTATTTGAAGTGCAGGAGAGAAAGAACTAGCAAGATCTAAGGGAAAAACTGAAGGCAGACTTTCTGGCAGCTATAATAGTTTACCTCAGCTGTGCAATTATCAGTGCCTTTGGCCAGTTGTCAGCCCATAAGCTCTGTAACATAACTGTGTAACATTATAGTACAAATAACTAGATAGGCAGAGGTTCTAATCTCAATACTGTCAAGTAAGTGTGTGTTGGTGTGTGTGTGTGTGTGTGTGTGTGTGTGTGTGTGTGTGTGTGTGTGTGTATACATATATATATATATATATATATATATATATATATATATATACCACCCTGTATACATCACATCACCCTACTTTACTAGGTCTGATGATGTCATTCACCTTAGAAGTACCTTGGAACTAGATGAAATCATGTAAACTCTGTGGCACGTCTGATAACTGTGTAACAGTATAGTACAAATAATTAGATAGGCAGGGGTTCTAATCTCAATACTGGCAGGTAAGTGTGTGGGAATCATATACTGTGTAGGTTATACCATTATGAGTTGTGTACCACCCTGTAAACTTCACATCACCCTACTTTACTAGGCCTGCTTATATCATTCACCTTAGAAGTAGGGTTATGTGAAGTTTACAGTGTGGTACACAACTCAGAATGGTATAACCCACACAGTATATGATTCCACACAAACACTTACTGGCAAGTATTTATGTGGGAATCATATACTGTGTGGGCTATGCCATTCTGAGTTGTGTACCACCCTGTAAACTTCACATCACCCTACTGTACTAGGCCTGCTTATGTCATTCACCTTAGAAGTACCTTGGGACTAGGTGAAATCATGTAAACTCCATGGTGCATCTGATAACTGTGTAACACTATAGTAGTAATAAATAGATAGGTAGAGGTTCTGATCTCAATACTGGCAACTGTGTGTGTTTGGGTGAAGATCATATCCTGTTTGGCTGATACCATTTTGATGTGTGTACCATCCACAAATGTTTACAATCTCCCAATGGCATTACTTTATATAGCATGTTAATGGCATCTGGCTCACATGTAGCTTGTTAAACCATTGTGCAGGCCATACCAGTCCTCTGTACAGATGTCTATGGACTATCCAGATGTTTGTAACCTATATGTGGTATGTGTCCCTTAACAATGCCCATGTATGTAATATTGTTTCCAAATTGGCCACAGTGAGTGTAGTGACACACATGCCAGCATCAGGTATCATACCTGACTGAAACATCATGCTGATACAATGTCTGCTACACTATCACTTGTCCAGGCTTGTAGGAGCAGTACATGACTCCACATGCTATTTCTGGTGGATTATATCACCATCCATGAAGGCATTCAGAACAGCACGTGTTGTAAGAGGTAGTGTGTTATGTCCCATGCATATAATCTATGTGGGGCATGTCATGTGCATGTAGTACTACAGTACATCAAAGTGGAAATGTAGGTTTACTAATCTATCTATTGCCAACTGTCTTTATGTTACTGTGTGCACACTCCCTGTGTCAGTCTGTGTGTATGCAAAGGATAGACCATTTAGTCTCCCTGTTCCACCCAGTGAACTCAGGAATACATACCACAAACCTGTCATACACAGTATTATGCATGCCCTTATCAACTGCATCAGGGTTGAGTGTATGGGAAATAAATGGCAGGGCCAACAGGTGTTGACAGGTGAATCTGTTACAGTTAATGTAATGGCTACGCTTGTGAGGGACCTGCTGATGGTACTGCAGTAACCTGTTCTGTATGTATGAGCCTGTGGTACTGCACAACACTGAGCTGACATGTCTGAAGGCTACCTGTCTGTGACAAGGGGTATGTATGCAAGGTCACACTGTCTGACAACAGTGTCCCTCACACACTACTGCATACATACACATCTGGTGCATGTACATATAAAGCTGTACCTTGCCTATGACATGGTCGGTGTATTCCCACTCTGCCATACTCTCTCTCTTGGGAATGTCTGCAGAGCCACAGCCTGCAGACACA
This sequence comes from Protopterus annectens, assembly GCF_019279795.1. Taxonomy (NCBI): domain Eukaryota; kingdom Metazoa; phylum Chordata; order Ceratodontiformes; family Protopteridae; genus Protopterus; species Protopterus annectens. The sequence goes on along the minus strand of NC_056745.1, from coordinate 1,433,406,355 downwards.
AAGACACCTGGAACACAGAATACAGCATGTCAGACTACATTCAGTCAGTGGTACTAACAGCAATAATGCATCTTGGCTAATAAGGTACATACACCTGTATGTGTACACATAATGAATGGAAGCAGACAGAACCTTACATAGTATTACATAGCTACACTGTACTATATTCACCCTGTGCATCAGACCCATATTAGCATGTCCCTGCATCGATGTTATGGATGACAGGGATGTGGCACTGGTATCATCATATGCACAGGGCGTGGTGTGACTTTGCCAGAGGCCTAGGCTGGGCCATATGGTTGACATCATGTGTGTGTTTGGAGGGGTATCCAATAGATGGACTGTGCAGAGGTGCTCTGTGTGTCTGGAGGTGACCTGCCTGTGATACAGATGTGTGTGTGTGTGTGTGTGTGTGTGTGTGTGTGTGTGTGTGTGTGTGTGTGTGTGTGTGTGTATGCACACAGTCATGCCATGTGGCTGCCCTACACAGGGGTATGTTGGACAGCTGTGGACCGTACATGGCAGGGTGTCCAGTTCACCGTGTCTGGCCATGGACATGGGAACTGTTCCTGCCAAGGGAATCACTGGCACCACCAGGCCCAAGGCCAGATGCAGTACTGCTTCCTGATGGTGACTGCCATCTGCTGGAGCTGTGCCCCTGACGGGATCGGCTGGAACCACGTGCCCATGGCCTGCTCTGGTGTGATGTGGACAGCAACCCCCCTTTGGTAGTGCTGGTGTCACTGTCACTACAGGAGTGTGAAGGTGCATGGCCCTGCAGACACTCAGCTGTTGTTGGTGCTGACCTATGTCCACATGGCCAATGCCCATCTCTCACCACATGCTCTAGTACAGACATGCCATGGTTGAGGATTGCCAAGGTCTCACCCCATCTATTCATGACCTCAGTATTTTGATGTGTGGCCTCAACAAAGTCATGTATGTCATCACGTAAATCAGGAAGAGCTGCATCCACCACCCTGAGTATTTGTCTGCTGTGGCATTCACTATGTGCCTATGCATCCATGACTGCCTGAAACATGCATCTGGTGACACCTGCTGTGGCACTTGCAACAGTGGCTTGATGAGCAGCAGTCCTCCTGTGAGCACCCCTGTCCATCCGCCTGCATGGGACCTCACCTGTACTCTGGCTATGGCCAGTGTCTACATTCACACCTGCCATAGTCACCACACTAGACTGTTCCATGCCACCACCTGCCAACTGTCCATCATCTGTGGCCATTGGTGATGGGGTTATGTGTGGGCATTGTCACTGTGTGCAGGGATGGTATGGACAAGAGTAGGATGCCAACCAATGGTACAGATTCAGCCCCTGACAACCCCACCTGTACCTCACTATTCCTATCATCATTGTCAGAGTCTGCAGAGACAATGACATCTGTTTCCAAGTGGGAGGGACTCCAAACCCCATCGCCACCTGTGAGGGGAAGACAACATATGTACATTAATACCTGCACTTTGAGGTTGGCTGGTACACACATGCACACATGCATGCACACACAAACACACACACACACACTCACACACACACACACACACACACACACACACACACACACACACACACACACACACACACACACACTTACAGGTGATGTGGCACAAATCTGTGTCACATTACACAAATGGTGACATTCATGACACATGGCCCACAACATCATGCATTGCAGCCAGTTTTACTACATGTAACTAACAATATAGAGCTCTGGGATACGTGAGTAGTGTTATTTTGTGATGGCCCTTCCCCAGCACAGACTGCACCCATGTAAATATCATTGCTGTTCACCTGTATAGCACAGTGGCAAGTACTACAGAACATAGCTCACAACTGTACAGATCCTTGCAGACTGTGTAGACTTCTGCTTCATATGTTTGCTCTGTTTCTCATAACCCCTGTGTTTCTATAATAGATAACTGGGATGATCTGAGGAGTGACGTCACTAATTAATGACATACATTTGAGTTTCAGACCTCCAAACCAGCAGTAAATGTGTGGTCACACAATTCCTGTTACACCACCAACCTTCTAAGCTTACAGTGGATATGATAAGTGTACACAACCCTGTTAATATGCCATGTTCTTGTAATATATAAAATGAGACCGCTATAATGCATTGAAATATATTACCCACCTGTCATGTGACATATGACCTGTGCAACCCAATTGATAAACAAACAAATGTGTTATGTGTAAAATCTAATGAATGAAATATGTACAATGTGGTGGTTGCATAAGTGTGCACAACCTTAAAATGATACTTTGTTGAAGCACCTTTTAAGTGACTTACAGCATTCACTCTTCTCGAAAAGGTGTCTATCAGCATGGCACATCCTGACTTGGTATTATTTAGCCACTCTTCCTTGCAAAGGTCCCCCAACTATGTCAGACTGCAAGGGCAGCTCATGTGCACAGCCCTTGTCAAGTCACACTGGGGATTTGCTATTGGGTTTCAGTCTAGACTCTGGCTGGGCCAATCCATAACCATGAGTGTGCTCAGGTGCAGCCATTTTTAGGTAGCTCTGGATGTATGCTTCAAGTCTTTGTCATGTTGAAGGCTGACACCCCTCCCGTCCTCAGTGTTCTTGCAGATGCCTGATGGATGTGGGCCAGATGTGAGTGTTATTTTGAACTGTTCAGAATTCCCACCACCATGACTACAGACTCAGTTCTGGCTTTAGAATAGCATCCCCACAGCAAGCCAATGCCACCAGTGTGATTCGCCATGGGGATGGTGGTCTTCAGGTGAAGAGAGGTTTTGCTTGTGCACCACATGTACCTTTTGGTATTGTGGCTGTGAGGTCGATCCATAGTCTCATTACACCATAACACATTTTCACACATGCCTTTGGGAGACTTGAGGTGCTGTATTGCAAGTTGTATCCACCCCTGGATGTTTTTTAGTGTGGTAAAATGCTTCCATCTTCTGACCCTGCCCCATAGGCCAGACTTATGCAGAATAATGGGAGACTGTACTCACATGTAGTACACAACACCAGTACTTGCAAGAGAGTCCTGCAACTCCCTCAGTGTTGCTGTATGTATTCTGGCAGCCTCCCTGACCAGGTTTGGAAATGTCTTTTCATCAGTTTCAGAGGGACGTCAGGTTCTTTTCAACAGAACTGTTGTCCCATATTCAATCCACCTTTTGATGATTGTCTGCACTATGTTCCATGGTGTATGCAATGCTGTAGTAATGTTGTTGTACCCTACTCCTGAGTGATACCTTTCAAATATGAGATCCCTTTGCTGCTTTGTAAGCTGTCTGCAAGCCATGGCTGTTGCTGTTGCAGGCAACTGAGCAAATGTCATTAATATCCTACTTGGACAATGGGCTGTTATTTGGTGTTAACCAGAGTGCCTTTACTTGATGGCAGGTGTGTACCCAAGCAGGTTGAATGCTGTAAGTAAATCACAAGCTTCTGCAATAAAATATTATTTGAAGGGTGTGCACACGTATGCATCCAGCTTATTGTAAGGTTTGTATACTCCATATTTGGTGCCCATCAGATTGGTTGGTTTTACAAGTGAATTGTTCATGTTATGGCTCACATTAAAGGTTGGAAAAGGTGTGGACTAACATATTGTGGTCTCAATTTTTATATATTGCACACACCTGGCATCTTAACAGGGGTGTGTACACTGTTTATATCCACTGTATAAGAATAATTTTCACACATGTCCGTACCTTAGTCCATTTGTCCCTCCCATTTTTCTGGTCTTTGTCCAGAAGTCTTGCACTGACAGGTTGTGAGGTATGCTACAGGAATGTTACATTCTCTGCAGATAGGCCACTGTGGTGATCACTGTGATACAATGCAGTTAACCCCATCACAAGTGAACATGCACATGAAGCAATACGGCTATGTGTGACAGTTGTGTGCATGGTAAATTGCATGCCCTTCACATGCCTGGGGTATTGGCAAACCACAACAGAACAATTCCATACTCACCAGCTTCAGGCTGCTGTCCCACATGCAGACCAGAGGGACCTAGGTAGTTGTGGGAGAGAGGTATTGTCAGCAGGCTCACATGTGGCATTGGTACAGGATGGATGCAGCATGTCTGCACATTCACAGTACAACCCCCAATACTAAACAATTTGCTGTCCTTTACCATAGATGTGCACTTCTGTGCATTAAAAAACCACATCCACAACTGAAATCTGACCTGACACATGCATGTAGATACTCTACAGATACAAGTATGTCTACTACACTAGTCTTGTAATCTCCACTGGGGCCTTACTTGCACGCTCCTTGTCCACTGTCTTGGTGCCACCCACTTCCAGCATGCGGGGGTCTGTACCCTGATGTTGTACTGGGATTGGTGCCCCAAGGTTGGTGAGGAGTTCGTCGGTGGACCTCAGTGGGGTCTGCATGGCTGGGCCCCCACCTGTGGCTGTGTGGTCCCTGGCCATGGCGGCAGCCCTTTGCCGGGCATAGCATATGAGGTTGTTTGCACGATGTCGGACCTGCTCGTATGTACGTGTGTGCAGGCTGACATCATTTACCCTGTGGACAAGGTCACCCCACAGGGTGGTGCTCTCCTGCAGATGTTGCTGACTCTGGCCAAACATTATTGAATGGTTCTATAATATGGCTTCTATGATTATGGTTGTCTCAGCCACTGAGACTGTTGCCCTTCGCTGATGCGACATTGCGCCTGGAAGATATAAACAGTGAAACACATCACAGGACCCCATACATTTGGCTACAGTATGTACAGAACCTGCACTTGTATCTTGAATATCAGTAGCCACCACTCACACCCACACCATACCGCTGTAATCTATCAGGACAGTATCAGCTTGCATTACACTCCTGGTTCTGATGTGTCATATTCTTCCCAATGAGTGCCAGTTAATTGCATAATCCTCTATTCCTCATTCAGGTCTGTGTAGAGGGATGACATTGGCCATCTTCCATGCGGATGGGGTGTGGATGGTGCCGAGGCTTGGTGTGACTACAGTGTGTAATGGAGCTGGGAGCACATGCCTGAGTTCATGTAGGATGTGCACAGGGATGTTATTATATCCCATGGATACTTACGTTTGTTGCCTTTCAGTAGGCAATATGTACCTGCTCACTGGTGAGGAGGGGAGGGGTGCAGGTGCTGTGCATATTCACCTGTAGTGATGCTGAGCCGGGGAGGTGATGTTTGCCCTAACCCTATCTGCAGCAGGTTGGCTATAGCTATGTTGTGTGTTTATGTGGTCTGATTGACCACCATTACAGGTTGGGTTGGTTTGTTGCCTCTGAGATTGCAGACATATGGGAAGATGGCCTTGGTGGATGTCTCCAATTTCTACACATAGTTGGCCTTACAGTAATCCACCTGTGACCTTATATGCTTGTTCAGACAATGGCTGACTTGATGCCAGGTTGATGCCTGCTCCTACTTTGCCATCTAGAGCCAATATAGGGGTCTGTGGTTTGTGTATTGCTGCTGTCCAGCAAAGGGGATTACTCTACTTTTGTGGAGGCATGTTTTACAAGTAAGGTATTGTTGAGTCCATACAGCTATGCAGGTGTTCATATAGGTGTTTATAGTAGAAATGGACACAAAGTCATAACACAGTTGGACACCTCTCCAGTTTCAAACTGATAATCATACTTATTGTAGTACCCATGTCTGTGTCAGGGCAATACAGCATCCAGTAGCTGTTGAAATGTCACTCTGTTGGATGCACAGTAACTAAGATTACACATGTGTACAACATGTACAGCTTATTTAACTGACATTTTGCATCCCATCACAGTAACTAAGATTACACACATGTACAACATGTACAGCTTATCTAACTGACATTTTGCATCCCATGTCTATTTATATGAGGAGGCCAGATACACCTACTCATACTGACATGTGCACAGGTAATACCTGATATACATTTATGTTCTATGTCAGTATGGCACACTGTATTCACACTCTTTCTGCTCAGCCATCCCTCTCAACCCATTAGAGCAGGACATCTGTAAGGATGCCACACATACATGGGGGGCAATAGGACAAAATTAGTGACACTGTCTTAATATTGCTGTAACACACTTGAGTCATTCAATAGCATAGTAGCCTTTGCATTGACAGGAATACCCTAGAGGATGTCCAACACTCATATGGCAGGAAGAGAGGAGAAAGGCTAGGAGTGTGGCAGTGAGGATAAGAACTTTTAATGTTGGCGGTGTGACTGGTATAGGGACAGAGCTAGCTGATATGATGGCCAGAGGAAGGTTGATATATTGTGTGTGCAAGAGACCAGATGGAAGGGGAGTATGGCTAGGTGTATGGGAGGCATGTCACAATTGTGCTATCATGGTGTGGATGGGAGGAGAAAGAGGGTAGGGGTTCTCCTGAAGGAACAGTATGCCAAGAGTGTTTTTGGAGGATGACATGAGTGTCTGATAGAGTGATGTTTATAAAGCTGGAAACTGATGGTGTAATGATGACTGTTGTCAGTGCATATGCTATATAAGTTGGTTGTGCGATGGATGAGAAAGAGAAATGTGAAGTCAGTTGGATGACATGCTGATGACTGTACCCAAGGGTGACAGAGTGGTGATTGCAGCAGATTTCAATGGGCATGTTGGTGAAAGAAACAGAGGGCATGGGGAAGTGATGGGTATGTATGGCGTTAAGCAAAGGAATGCAGACGGTGAGATGGTAGTGGATTTTACAAAAAGGATGGACATGGCTGTGGTGAATACATACTATAACACGAGGGAGGAGCACAGGGTGATATACAAGAGTGGAGGAAGATGCACACAGGTGGAATATATCCAATGTAGGAGGGCCAGTTTGAAGGAGATCGAAGACTGTAAAGTGGTGACATGGGACAGTGTATTTAGGCAGCATAAAATGTTGGTCTGTAAGATGACGTTGGTGATCAAGAAGAGGTGTGAGGGCAGCACCAAGGATCAAATGGTGGGAACTGGAAAAGGGTGATTGTGAGGTGGAGTTCAGGAAAGAGTTAAGACAGGCACTGGGTGGCAGTGAAGATTTACCAAATATCTGGGTAAGTACAGCAGAGCTAGTAAGGGAGATGGCTAGAAAGGTGCTTGGTGTGACATGTGGATGGAGGAAGGAATACAAGAAGACCTGGTGGTGGACTGAGGAAGTACAGCACAGTATACAGAGAAAGAGGTTGGCGAAGAAGGAGTGGGATAGTGAGAGAGACAAGGAAAGTAGACAGGAGTATAAGGAGATGAGGTGCATGGCAAAGAGAGAGGTGGGAAAGGCTAAGGATGAGGCATATGAAGAGTCGTATGACAGGTTGGACATTAAGGAGGGCTGAAAGGACTTGTACTAATTGGCTAGACAAAAGGACTGAGCTAGGAAACATGTGCAGCAGATAAGGGTGATAAAGGATAATGAGAGAAACGTACTCACAAGTGAGAGGAGTGTGTTGAGCAAATGAACAGACTACTTTGAGAGGCTGATGAATGAAGAGAATGAAAGAGAGAGGGTTGGATGATGTGGGTATGGTGAATCAGAAAATGTAACAGCTTACCAAGGAGGAAGTAAGGATAGCTATGAAGAGGATGAATACTGGAAAGCCTGTTGGTCCACATGACATACCTGTGGAAACCTGAAGGTGTTTAGGGGAAATGGCAGTGGTGTTTTTAACTAGATTGTTTAATGATATCTTGGAAAGTGAGGGGTTGCATAAGGAGTGGAGAGAAAGTGTTTAGATACCATTTTTAGAACAGTGTTTATGTGTAGATCTGTAGTAACTACAGAGGGATAACACTGATCAGTCACAGCATGAAGTTATGGGAAAGAGTAGTGGCAGCTAGGTTAAGCAGGGAGGTGATGAGTAGTGGTCAGCAGTATGTTGTCATGCCAGGTAAGAGCACTACAGATGTGATGTTTGCTCTGAGAGTGTTGATGGAGAAATACAGAGGAGGTCAGGAGTTGCTTTGTGTCTTTCTGGACTTAGAGAAAGCATGTGACAGGGTGCCTAGAGAGGAGTTCTGGTATTGTATGAGGAAGCCATGTGTGGCAGAGATATATGTAAGAGTGGTACATGATATGTACAAGTGTGGTGTGACAGTGGTGAGGTCTGCAGTGGAAGTGATGGATGCATTTAAGGTGGGGGTGAGATGACATCAGGGATCAGCTGTGAGCTCTTTCTTATTTGCAATAGTGATGGACAGGTTGACAGACAAGATCATACAGAAGTCCTGATTGACTATGATGTTTGCAGATGAACTGTATTGAGAGTAGGGAACAGACTTGGGAAAACCTGGAGAGGTGGGTATATGCTCTAGAGAGGAGAGAAATGAAGGTCAGCAGGACTAAGACAGAATATCTGTGTGTGAACGAGAGGGCGAGAGGGAGGATAGCAAAATGTTGAGGATGCAGGGAGTAGAGTTGGCAAAGGTGGATGTGTTTAAATGATTGGGATCAACACTTCAGAGTAATGATGACTGTGGAGGACAGGTGAAGAAGAGAGTACAGGCAGGATGGAGAGGGTGGAGAAGAGTGTCAGCAGTGATTTGTGACAGACGAGTACCAGGAAAAGTGAAAGGGAAAGTCTACAAAAGGATAGTGAGACCAGCTATGTTATATAGGTTGGAAACAGTGGCACTGACAAAAAGGCAGGAGTCAGAGCTGGATGTGGCAGAGTTACAGATGTTAGAATTTGCACTAGGTGTGATTAGGGTACACAGGATTAGCAATGTGTATATGAGAGGGTCAGCCTATGTCGGACGGTTTTAAGACAAACCCGGAGAGGCAATATTATATCGTTTTGGACATGTGCTAAGGAAGGATGCTGAGTATATTGGGAAAAGGATGGTAAGGATGTAGCTGCCAGGTAAAAGGGAAAGCAGAAAGCCTCAGATAAGGTTTCTGGATGTGGTGAGAGAGGACATGCAGGTGGTTGGTGTGATAGAGCAAGATGCAAAGGACAGGCAGAAATGGCAACAGATGATCCACTGTGGTGACCCCTACAGCCAGAGGAAAAAGAAGATGTTGTAATGTCAGTCTTCACAGATTTGCCAAGGATTTGCCAGACATAACACAACTGTATGAATAAATGACTACAAATATGAGGCACACATATGGTCATTGTGCATAACACTGGACAGTTAAATGGTATGAGCTCAGTATATCACATACAATTCAATACATACATCTGCAACAGCACTTTACTATGCAAATACCATGTATAGGTCTCTCACATTTCTGAGATGAACAAGTATATCATAGTTGTATACATAAGTAAGATATGGATATGTACGACATCCCAGTAGCTGGCCTAGCATTGTCAAAGTCAGTATTGTTCAACACATACTCCAGTAGTAGTCATATGTCAGCCATCCTTTCCTGGGGTAACTCAGGGGCCTGATGTATGACCTATGTCACTGCAGACAGACTGAGATGCTACGTCCATAGGTTCTGATCACCAATATATCAGTACAGCATGTCTTGATGAGACATATATGTTAAACTTCCTATTTCCCATTCTTACATACCCCCTACTGCAGTCCATTACATGCTTACTTGTTTGACATACCAGTTTTTTTCCAAGTATAGGTGGTTATATCCTGCTTGTTTTTCTTTTTCTTTTCACTGTTTCTCTCTATCATGGATGTAGGGTGTACATCTTTTTTGCATCAGCAGCAGCTTGCCTTTTGTAGGTAATGCTCATGAGCAGCTGATGGACTGTGCACCAATTGGTGTCCCCCACTTGCTAATTGCATGCAGAACAGCTAAATTGTTATTCATATAGCCAATGGCATGGCAACACACTCCTATAATTGATTAATTCATGCGGGCATTGACCCTTTTCCTTGCCAGTGATGAGAACTTCATGGAGGTGTGTGAACAACAGCATCACAGAAGGTGTTTGGGAATATCCCTTACAACCCAAACTGTGAAGACAGGCCAACAAAATGGGAGTGAATGTTCCAGACATAGGGACAGAATGTACGTATTGCTGTTATACATTTGCAATAATGCTAGTCTAACAGGGATTGTGTGGACATGTAGTTTCTGCATGATTTTAACTTTGGCAATGTTATGTGTAGAGACATAACTCTCAACTGTAGGCTATCCACAGAATGGCCAGAGGTTTGCCTGTTATGTTTAGTCTGTTCCCCAGACAGTTGTTGTCCTTGGCAAATCAGTAGCATACTCTGGGGATTGCAGTCAGTAAATGCCAACATCCATTTGAGTTTCTGACTTTATATTCCTTAGAAAAGATATGTTACAACAAACCCTGTAACACCAGCAACTTTCCCAATGTATAAAAGCAATATTTCAAATATGCCCCTGTTTTGGGCCTATGTCTCCCAATTATGTCAGGCTTTGTCCAAATGTCATGCAGTAAGAGGTTGATATGTATGGTCTATCATTATTTAGTGCGGTCATTCCTTATATCATCCCAGTGATGTTGTGGAATCCCACACATGTTGTGGGGTAGGGTCCATAAATATGAGGGCAAAGGGTGGACAACATGTGGAACTCTGTACAGTCAAGAGGCCGGTGTATACAGAATGCTCTTAGATGCTCTTGTAACAAATTTTATGTCGGGGAGAGTAAGAAGTGTTTTATAATTAGGCTGTTAGAACATGTAAGAGATATTACTAATAAGAAAGAAGACAGTTCTATAGCTGTACATTTTAATAAGTCTCACCATGGGGACAGTAGTGGGTTACAAGGTACTGTTTTGGAAAAAGTCTGTTTCTCGGTTTGATCGAACAGTTATAAAAGAACAATTGTTATGCAAAGAATCAATTTATATTTTTAAATTTGATACTTTATCCCCTAGGGGGTTAAATGAGGAGTGTAATTGGAAGCTGTGTATTTAAATATGTAATTAAGTGTTAATTGCTTCTTGTAGTTAAGGAAAGTATTTTTGTAATGTTTTACTCCTTGAAGGCTTTGACAAAGACATCAGAGTATATTAAATTTGTGTGAATTACTGGCTGGCTGTTTTTCTGTTTACTGTCTTCAGTCATTTTAGTTGTTTTGTTAAGAGGTTGGTGTATGTCTGGCCATATTTTGTAGCAGTGTACCATTTACTTATTAGTTGAACTGTGGGGGGCAGATGTAAGTGACATGGGTCCTTTTGTATTCAACTGTGTATGCTGCTCCAGTTATGGGTGGTCTAGCAGCAGTATAGGTTTGTATGGGCATTTTGAGACATGTCCCATACCACCCCAAAATTCCAGCTATACTGTGACCTGACAAAGTACATATATAAGGGTTTTGTGTGACACCCATTGAGGATATATCTGTCCACAAATTTGGTAGGCTTACTGGTATGAAGCTGTGACTGTGGTGCAATTAGTTGTGTGTGTATGCACTTTTACACCAGTGTCTGTCAGTACAGTTCCATCTCTGTAGTGCATGCTGTAGTAGCTAATGCATATGTAATTCCCCAAAGCTGCTTTGGGGTAGTGATGTGTTGCCCTGACTGTATTTTGGATGGTACTTGGTGATATGCTTCTCAGCTCAGTGTAGTTTCCCTAATGTTCCATGGCTGTGCTCATAGGTCTCAACCCTCCAAGTGTTCATAGGACGTGCAGTTGTCTGCCTCATATATTTGGTCTGGTCCCCATGACAGGTGTGCATTGCTGACAATTCAGTGGGGTGATGTGTGGAATGTACTCACTAAATAATGATAGGCAATTGATTTCTCAGACATCTGATATTGCATTCAAAATATGTTAGGACAGATGGTGTTACTGCAGCAACTTACGCAGTTTATCTACCCAATTATTTCCAGTGTGTCCCTATCTCCATACCCTAGTCTCCCCACTTTGTCTGGCTTGGTCCAGACTCCTTGTACTAATGTGATCTGAGGTATGACAGCGCTGCACGTTATAGGAAATTTTTAACAAAAAATATATATATATTTGTCATGTACTTTTTTATATGTTTTTTATATGTTCCCTTACATATGTCTGTATGTATATATATATATACATATATATATATATATATATATATATATATATGTATATATATATATATATATATATGGGTCTACTTCAGAATGTCGACCTTTCAGAATGCCGACTTTCATATGGTCAACACAATATGATCGACATTCCGAAAGACCGACATCCTGAAATAGCACCATTTACCTACCTGTAAACACAGTAAAACTGTGTTATGCAGGGGGGCAAGCCTCCCTGCACCCCCCACACCCCCTGCTACTTAAATATTCTCACTCTGAGATGACACTACAGTGCAGGAAAGGGGAATATCCCAGTCCCACACTGTAGCGGGATCTCTGCTATCATTTGTCAGCCTTTCAAACATTTGCTCATATGGTGTCGGCCATATGAGTTTCGAACATTTGAAAGTTCGAACAAATGAAGGGCTCCCATATAAATATATATATATATATATATATATATATATATATATATATATATATATATATATATATACACACACACACACACACACACACACACACACACACACACACACTTCAGTATTTATTGCTAATATATCTATACATTGTTTTATATATATATATATATATATATATATATATATATATATATATATATATATATATATATATGTTTATATGTATGTATCTCTAGACATATCTCTCTTTCTCTCTTTCTCTTGCTCTCTCTCTCTCTTTCTATATATATATAAATAAATATATATGTGTGTGTGTGTGTGTGTGTGTGTGTTTTATTTATCATTAATCATTCCACATTGTCCATTCCGTAAGGTAAACTGACTGTACTATATGATATGTTTGAAAAAAAATCCCAAAATTCTACAGCTAATATGGTCTAGTGGTAAATTGCTGTGACTATGGTGTACAGGGTCTTGAGTTCAAGACCTGCAAGGGCTGTTTATTTTTTTGCTGGGCAGATCAGTGGCTGATGGAGACAGAGTGATTAAGGCACTTTTAAGCAGTTGTAAGTGGGTTTGCATGGCTTTGTGTGACACTAAGCTATGGCAACACATAGTTAAACTAATCGGTGCTTAACCCATGTAGGCTTTGCTTAGTGACGCTTACCAGTGTGCAAATCCACTTAGCTGAGCTACCTGCTGCTTAGCATTCATGATTGAGCCATGCTTAAACCTGTTAGGCATAGCTGAGCATTGGTAACCATTGCTTACCTTCCATTCTTAGACATTAGAAGATTAATGACTTAATTTAGTAAGTGTATATGATTTCTTTTGCATAGCATGCCTCTATGTTCTGTCATTACAGTAGCAAGGGGTGTGACTATACTCTATGGGACACTTGGGTATACATGGGTGATTTCACATGTTATATGCACTCACGCTTCCATGTTAGATCAGCTACAGTACCCTGATTGACAAAAATCATTTACCACATATTTCACTATTAAAATTGTATGTTTAACACTGTTTTTCCACTTAAAATTGGATTGCCTGTTGTAGTACTCAAACCATGCATCCCTGCATGTAAAGCTGGGACTCTGAGCACTGCACTATCCTGTTTTGGGGATTTGAGATATATATTTTTATGTATCTCCTATTGGATATTAATATCATATTATTATGTTAATTGTAGAGTAGTACTGTGTTTTTTGGCCATGTCATTGAGGACTGCTGTCATGTAATAATGGCATACATTTCAGTTTCAGACTTTTACCCTTCAGAACATTCATGCTAATGCATAACCTGTTTTCTATCTACTTTCTGTCTGTCCTCTGTGCAGATGGGATGACACCGGTCCTCAGGCTGTGGTAGACTACACTGCAGAATGTGTCTGAAAAGCCATGCCTGTATTCATGTAGGATGCAGCCAGGAATGGTATTAGGCCTATGGAGACCTCTATGTGTTGCCTTTGAAAGGGCATTACAGACCTGCTTTGTGATTATGAGGGTAGGGGGCAGATGCTGTACATGCACATGTGTACCTATTGGGGGACAGGGGAGTGATGTTTACACGTCACCTGTCTGCAGCCGGTTGCCTATATCCTTCATGTGGGCCTTGTCCCTTTTCCTTGCCTGTGTGAGGGACATTACAGAGGTATGGGGGGATGCAGCTTCATAGACAGTAGGTGGGAATACTACAGAGGACAGGACATATGTGGACAGCCCAACAACATGGGGACAAAGCTCCAGAATTAGGTACAGATTGTATGTCAGTAGTGCTGTTATACACATGGAGGGTTGCTAGATTGACAGGGTTCATCTGGACATGCATTTACTAAGTGACTTGACGTCTGGCAGTGATATGTCTCTGACATACCTCTCAACTGGCATGCTGTCCACAGACTGGCTAGATGTTTGCCTGTTATGTTTGGTCAGTTCCCCAGACAGTAGTTGTCCTTGGAAAATCAGTAGGGGACTCTGGGGAAATGCAGTAATTAAATACTAACATCTATTGCTATTACTGACTTCATATCCCTCAGAAAGGATATATTACAACAAACCCAGTAACACCAGCAACCATCTCCATGTATAACAGAAATATGTCCATTATAGGGCTGTGTTTGGGCCTCTCTCCCCAAATAATGTTGGGTTTTGTCCAGAAGTCATGCACTAAGAGGTTCACAGGTATTTAGTATAATTATGTATTTCCTTCATTCCTACTACCATCCCAGTGATGTGGTAGACCCACAGACATTTTACAGGGAAGAGGACATAGATATGAGTCCTGAGCCTGTACATTCTGAGGAAAACCATACATTTGAGATGTCTGTGTATGTCTGGCCATTATTAACAGACTGTCAGGATTGTGTAGAAGTGTAGTGTGTATATGTTATTTGGGCTGTGTAAGGAGGGGGGGGTACATGTGAGTGTCATGAGCTCTTTCTGTCTGACTGTGTATGCTGCTCCAGTTTCTGGTTCCCTATCAGGTGTTATATGTTTGTTCAGGCAGACCATCACATATCCCGGTAACACTTCCAGATTCGCACTACACTGTGGCTTGGGGCAGTATATGTAGGATTAATGTGTGAGTAAAAACAGGATATGTGTGTTCACACTATCATTATATACAGTGTTCAGTTTGCTTACTGGTATGTCATTGTGACTGTGGTGCAATTGTTTGTGGGTATGCACTTTCACACCAATGTCTGTTTTCCACTGGTGTTATATCCCTGTAGTGCCTGTTATATTTGCAGATGCATGTGTACAGCCACAGAGCTGGATTTGGGTAGTGTTATGTCAGTTTGCTTGTAGTTTGGACGGTGCTTGGTAGCTCAGTGCAGTTTCCTTACTGTTGTGTTATGTCCACATATTCGTAGGATGTACCGTTGTCTGGCCAATACCTTTGGTCTGCTGCCCATAACTATTGTGTATTCCTGACGCATCAGTGAAATGATGTGAGAATTGGGGTTAATAACTAATGAGAAGCAATTGCCTCCCAGACCTGTGATATTTCAGTCAATATCTGTTAGGACTAACAGTGTCAGTACAGCAACTTTCTCATCTTATCTACTCACATTTTTTGGATACGTCTCTATTGTCATGCCTTTGTCTCCCCACTTTGTCAGGCTTGGTCCAGACTCATTGCACTAAGGGGATCTGAGTGTACCTCTTCCCTGCCAGGCTTTTCACAGAATGTCCAGATGTTTGGTCTATGCTTTGGTTCTGTTCCACAGTTTATTTGTATTTGTCTGGTAAATCACTGTGATGATCCAAGGATTTATGTCAGTGAATAATGAAATATGTCAGCTCCCATTCTCATATCCTTCAGATGTTTCTGATGAAATGCACCCTGTTGCTATACAAATGTTTGCTTATGACAGCAATATTTGGAATATGTCCCTATATGTGGCCCATTTCCCCCCACTTTGTACAGCCTTTGTACAGGTTTCTTGCACTAAGAAGTTGATAGGTATGGTTCTGAGGTATGGCTGCACTGCATGTTATATAAAAATACATGTACATATATGTGAGTATATATATATATATATATATATATATATATATATATATATATATGCAGTTCCACCCGAAGGTGGGGCAGGACCAATGGAAGAGGAAGGTCCGGGTTGAGTCCCAGATGTGCTGGGGCCTGGTACTATGGCCAGATGAGGTCAGACAGGCAGATCAGCTGGGATCTGCTTTCTCAGTGTTATAGTGTTCAGGTTTTAAAAAATATGTTGGTTAGTCATGAACAACACATTTCAAGATTAGTTATAACAGCATACAGGGGTGTTCCAATTGACCCCATAAAACCATTTTGAAACAGTTGCATAGCAAACAGAACACATTCATAGATGTAATCACAGTAGGCATTATAATGGCATGCAAGTTACATTGACAGCAACAGGCCATCAATTATAGTATTTGAACAAGGTTCATTAATATTCAAGCAATTCAACATTTGTAGAACAATAAAACACAAGTCCCAACAGTAGCTTTGGAGAAAGACATACCCATTATTTATGTGTATACTTATTGATGCAGATAGGGGTGGGGGGAGAGAGAGAGAGAGAGAGATGGCAATTAACAACTGTATAGGCTTCTATTTTTCACAAGTATATTGATCAGTACTCTACTCATTACTACCCAGGTCTGACCTCATTTTACATGTACCTATGGCCTGGGATTGGACAGTGGAAGTGTTCTACACAGAGTATATTAGTAATGCCTTCTTATGGCTACAACAAACATTTCCTTACCTGGCAGACCTGTGGAGGACATTTCTGTTAACAATACCTGACTTTTTCTACACATATTCACATATTCAGGGTTACATATGTGACACTGAATGGGGTGTCCTGCACTCTTGCTGTGTACATGTGCCACTGACATACTTTACCAGGATTTCTATCTGTCACCCTTGTTATTGGCAACGGTGACCACTAGCCATGATGGCATAACAGTTGAGGGGCATGTATCAGAAATCTACATATCTTGCTGTCATTTGCAGCTTTGGGGTTGGACAGTGGAAGTGTTGTACACAGTATATTAGTAAAGCCTTTCTACAGATACTACAAACATTTCCTTACCTGGCAGACCTGTGGAGGCAATTTCTGTTAACAGACCTGACAATTTCTACACATATTCACATATTCTTGTGTGACAATATGCATTCAGCTTATTACCACTTCTGGGGTTTGAACTGTGTCTATTTGTGCTAAAAAGGTACTCCAGACTTGTGTTTCATCACAATGAGCTATTGAGGAATTGCTAACTCTTGTTTGACTTTTTACTCCCTACTACTCTCTGGTTTGTACAATCTGAACTTGTAGTTCTGACATTCATGCATGACAGATAGTTCTTGTACTATGTATTCATACTTTGACATATTAAAATCTGGAAAGCACTGGTTAACACAAAGCACTGCTGCATGGGATAAAAGATTAGATTTTACAGCTTACTATTCAGACTTCTGATCTTGGTGCATGGCACATTTCATATAGTTGTTCACCTGTTTTACAGCTCCACATTCTTTGTAAGATGAGTCTCACTTCATTCTTGCTGTCACAGTCATGGTTGTTGTGCAGAACCTGAACACATTTATATTCCTACCACAACATAACAAAGTAAACACAATAGTCTGAGGTTTTTACTTTTATTGAAAGTTACGGAGACCTTTATTGTTAAATATCCTGTACATCACTATTAATCTGCTAATGGTCATTTATTAATTACACACAGTACACACTTTGCCTACTGGTAGTTGACATTCTACTCCTTTCTATTTATTTGCCCTGAATACTGCAAACTAGATTTGTACTCACCAGCCTCCCCCACGCAGCCTTAGTAACCTGTTTGCAAGTGCATCCACGTTCGAGGCCCTCTCATATGCAGCTGTACAGGGGATAAAGAAACAT
Source organism: Protopterus annectens (assembly GCF_019279795.1). Taxonomy (NCBI): domain Eukaryota; kingdom Metazoa; phylum Chordata; order Ceratodontiformes; family Protopteridae; genus Protopterus; species Protopterus annectens. The sequence goes on along the minus strand of NC_056745.1, from coordinate 1,433,388,587 downwards.
TTATGCATACCTATCAATCACATACTTAGGCTAGACTTTGGGGAACAATAAGTGATACTGATACTTACACACTTCTGAGACATTCTGTGCTCATGTGTCTTGGGTCCACTGGTCCAAAAGCTCCCTCTTCCTATGCTTGAAGTCAGCATAATGGTGCCGGACCTGCTCACCAGTTCAAGGGATGCCAGTAGTACTGGTGAGATCATATGCGAGACAGTCCCAGGCCTCCACTTTGTATTGTGAGCCCTGGTACTGGTCCTGCAGCAATTTCCCTTCATGGTCTTTCACGAGGAGTACAACCATGACCCTGGACTCCTGAATACCTCAACGCTGCACCCGAAAACACATACCCTCACCAACACCAGCCATAGTGCCTGCAGTGATCAGCTACAACTGCTTATGGCTGTATTCCCACCTGCAAGGTTTAAATAGAGCTGAATTCCCGCACTTTGCCGTGATTGGACAATTTTGAATATGCTAAGCTAAGCTAACTAATGCACAAACCTGCTCAGCTAAGGTCAGTATTGCTTAAAGGGGTAGATGCTAAGCACTGCTTACCAGTATGCAAATCCGCTTAGCTGGGCTAACTATTGCTTAGCATTTACATTTAAGCAATTCTTACACTAGCTAAGCATCGCTGAGCACAACTTACCATTGTTCAGCTTTCATTTCATGGACTATTAGGATTGTGGGGGTTGAGTCCTCATTAATAACATAGTATGATATATATGTTTATCTTCCATAACATCCCTCTATGTGCTTTCATTACATTATATTCTTGTGTGACTATACTGTATGGGACACTTGTGTTTATATGGGGGTTTCACAACTTTATTAGACTGACACCTCACATTTGGACCTGCTACACTACTCCCTTTGACAAATATATATTATTTACTATCTAATTAATAAAAAAAATTGTACTGCTTTCACATATAAAAGTGAACGGGCTTCATTGGGGCTCGAACCATGAATTACTGCATGCAAAGCAGAAGCTCTGACCACTACACTATCTCACTTTGGGTATTTTAGCTGTATATTGCTATTTAGCTCCTTGGTATGTGTAAGCTAGGTTGAGCATAGTTGTGCGACGAGCACACCCGCTCAGCTACGCTTAAACTTTATTGGGTATGGAAATAAAAAATATTTTGTTTTATTTTTATTTACTTTAGGGGTATGCACATTGCTTTCAGCCTCTTAGGGCAGGACATCTGGACAACTACATCATATATTGGGGGACTCTGGCCACAACTGGAGTCACTTTTTTTATAGTTCCTCTCGAGAATATGCTTACTTATCTGGTATGCCAGGGTGTACACTGGCATACCAATCTGGACATTCTCTGTGCTGGCCTATTGTTTGGGGGGATGCCTGTTTATTTTCTTTATATTACATCTGTGGACACTGTTATTCTTTCATAACAGTGTCCACAGACACTTTTTTGCTTTCAAAGTGCCATACGGCACTTCTGGAGTGCAGGGGGCATGTTTACTGTGTGAACACTGCTCAGATACACCCCCTGCACTTGTTCCTGTTTCATGTCCATGTAGGATACACAGTAGTATGCCTTCATGAATATGCAAGGCGCGCTGCTGTCCTACATGGACACAAAGCCACTCCATGCAAGAATAACACTATTCTTGCATGGAGTTTACTGAATCCCAGGGGTCTGTCCTACATTAGCATTCTACTCCTTCGAGATAGCTAAATTGCATTATTTGCTTTTAGTCTCTTCTTTCTAGGAGTTGCAGTGCTATTTAGAATATTCAGCAAAGTTGTATTGAATTCATTTACAGCAGAGTCTAAGGGAGGATTTTTAGGAAGTTCCAGTTAACTGATGACAAGGTAGCAATGAACATTTCTGGGTTAAACTTAATAGATTGTGTGTTATTGTATAAACATGCGGTTTAAATGGATGCATGAAATTTCTGGCTCCTTTTTTAATTTCTCCAAGTCTTTTGGGTTTCTAATACTATGACGGGAATGGACCACATTCCTAAGTCAAACTATGATTAACGTTCATGAAGTTAGTATTGTTTCAAACTATGTCAGCCAAAAGTGCTCTTCAGAGCACCCGCAATGTGCCCAGGAATGACTCCTTCTGCAATTTGTACAGAGTTACATGGATTGGTAACATATCTAAATATGATTGTAGATTCTTTTTTTATAAGACCTTTTCCTCCTTCTACTACTGGAACTGTCTGGGTATCTTTCTTCCACATTGCTCTCATTTCTGCCTGCAGAACCTGTTATTTTATGACTTTGTGTCTGTCTGTACGCCAGACACTGTAGTAACTGGGTGTGGCAATTTCAATGATCAATGCTACTCTTGTCTTCTTTTCTTGAACTACTATATCCAGTTTTCTAGAATCTATATTTTGAACTGTTGGTAATGGGTGGTCACATGTGATATAAACTTCATCATTTTCTGTGATGCTTTGTGACTCATGTTCCAGTGTTTTTCAGCCACTTCAATATCATAATGTTTAAAAATCCCCAGTGAAACAATCTTGCCACATTATTATGCCTTCTGCCATTAGTATGTCGCAACCTGCAACAAGGTGTGCAACTGTTTCCAATTCGGTTTTATAAAACCTACATTTGTCTGTTTCTCCCACATATTCAGTGGACTTTGTAAATCAATGTGTACGTAGCCCACTATCTTGGGCTGCCAATATTAACCTTTCATCTCTTGGTTTAAATTTGCCTCTCCTTAACTATTCCTGTATTCATTGAGGGGGGAGGGGGTGTCTAATGGTTAGGTGTTTGTTGCCTTACAAACATAAAGCAAGGGTTTGAGTCTCACAAGGATAATTGGCTAGCTTACAAATGGGCTCAAGGGGCAGTTAGCTTAGTACTAATCTATGATCCTATGATCCTATGATTCCTGATAAATATGAGGCTCTTCCAGAACTTTTCTGTACTTGCTGCTATTTTTATGCTTTTTCCACATTTCTTGCCTTCTCATCTGATCCTTCACCTTATATTCTTTCTTTTGTTTTTTGGCACATTCAGTTTCTGCCTGATCTTTATCCACTTCTTGTTTGATTTCCATTACTGCTTGATGCTGATATGCTTCTGTTAAATTAAGCAGAGAAGTCATCTTAGATTTATTCTCCTCATGTTGCAAAACTTTCACTACATTTGGATTTTGTAATGTCAGCAGTTATGTGTAGAGTCCCATGATTGCAGATCTATACATGTAATCAATCTCAAGGAGGCCCATCCCTCCTTCAGAATGGGGAATATATAATCTTGGTATGCACTGATTTTTATAAATCATTTGGTGAGCATGAAGCATCCCTCTTGTTTTCCTGTCTAATCTATCCAACACATTTTGGGGCCAGTCAATCACTCCAATACTGTAAGTTAGGACACGAAGAGCAAGTGGGTTTATAGATTAAATTTTCTGCCTAGATGGCAGGCTGTTTTCAGGATTAATTTATCTCTTCTGAAATATTCCTTACTAAATTTTATTCGCATTTGTTCATGTTTTATTGTTGATCCTTCATCAATTCCCAAGTATGTATACGCTCCCTCTTGCTCAAGTTCTTTTATATCACATTCTTGTCCCAAACTGATGTTTTCCTGACATTGCAGTTTTTCTGCTTTAAAGGTTACTTTTGCACATTTATCAAGACCAAATGACATTCTTATATCATTTGAAAAAGTTGACAACTTGCAGTTGTGCTTTCAGTTCCTCATCTGATGAGCTATACAGTTTTAAATCATCAGCAAAGAGAAGATGAGAACTATTTACACTTTGTTGTTTTCTAGGAGCCAAATTGTCGCAATGGCTTAAGCTGTTTAAGGGCAAGGCAGAATAACAGTGGTGACACAGAGTCACTCTGGAATACCCCCCTTTGAATTTTTATCCCTGAGATAATAATTTGTCCTTTATCATGGCATAATTGCAAAGTGGCCTGCCACTGTTTCATGGTCAGTGTAATGTAGTTGATCAGTGTAGGGTTTATCTTATACATCTTTAAGTACTCTTTTATCCATGAATGTCGGATACTATCAAATGCTTTTTTGTAGTCAATCCATGCCATACTTAGATTCTTCCCCTTTTTACAGTTCTACACTATGACTTTATTTAACAAGTGATCCTTTTTTCCATATGACTTTCTTTTATTGCCTTTTTGTTCTACTTCCATAATTGAGTTTTCTTCTAAATGACTATAAACTCTGTAAGCATCACTTCCCATATATAGTTTATAGATCGTCGAAAGGCAAGTTATTGGTCAATAATTTTTAGGGTAACTTGCAGGTTCACTCTTAAGTAAGAGCATTATTTTTCCTGTTGTTAACAAGGTTGGTGTCTGCTTAGGGTGTGCATATAAATAATTCTTACTCATGGCTAAATCGTTGTGCAAAGATGTTAATTCTTTCAGCCAAAAATTAGGGACTGCATCTGGGCCTGGGGTTTTCCAATTAGAGGCTTTTCTTAACTTTGTTTCAATCTCTCTGACTGTTACATCATCCCATTTCATATCCTGTACCTTTGAACCTCTTATTCTTTCTTTAACTTCTGTCTGTTTAGCATCTTTGTTATGTTCCACAGGATCTTCATAGATACTTCTCCAAAATGTATCTATTTCTTCTTTTCTGGTGGTCTTTCCATTCCTTTTACCTTATTTCCCAATTCTCTATAAAACTTTTTTGGCTCATCAATAAATTGCTTATTTTGTACATTTCCTTTATATTTATTTTTGTATCTTCTAAGTCTTGCCACCTGTGCTGAAATTTTTAGTTTATGTGCAATAGTGCATGATAGATCCTGGCCTGTTCTAATACTGTGCATTTCTTTTATCATATCTATTTTTCTTAGTATTTTTGTTGATCTATTCCCTCTTCTATAATTTTCTAACAGTGACACTTCTTGTCTTAACTGCTTCATAGTTTTCTCTATTCGATATTTGCATGATGGTATTCAATTTCTCCCCTTCCTTTCCCTCACTACCCAGTGTTCTTGTGGTAGAACTTTATCAGTTATTAATTTATCTGCACAGTAATATATCCTGTTTACTTCTGTTATATCACATGGATCACTATGAGCAGTCCTAATTACTGTGTTCATTTGTTTTATCAAACTTCTGACTTTTTGGGTTTTATTAACCTTCTATTTCTAACCTCCTATGTCTATTTCTTTCATTGATCTTGATATATCTGTCTATGTCTATTAAATCAAGCAACTCTTCTCTTAGGTCATTTTCTTCCAAACTAAGGGCACATCCCTTGTTTTCCAATTCCTGCAGGCATTCTATAGAAGATTCTATAGCATCTTCCAATGGCACATTCTCTTCAACTTTATCACATGCCATCCATTGCTCTATCATATGGGAACTCACTGGCCTATCACTCCTCAACACTGACTGCATCAGAGTTTCCACAGTTTCTTATTCCTTCCCTTGTTGTCTAGCTTCAAGTGAAAGTTTAGACTGGTTTCCTGTGGAAGGGTCCAAATTATCGTCATATGGCACCTGACCAATTGCTTCCTGTTCCACTGATTTTCCCTTAATTTGGCTATCCATTACTCTATCCTGTTGTGGTGCTTTCTGAATTAGATTTTCTACCTTTACTTTGCAGGTACTCCATGACCTCAGTTTCTATTTCTTTAACTTTTCCATTACTTATCTCCTTTTCTACTTTTCCTCTTTGTCTTCCTATTTTTTTGTATTGTAAAGTTGTCCATGTCTGGATTCCTTTGCCTGTATTTCTCTTCAAATATCTTTGGTGCTGCTCTTTTTGTATTGGTTAGTTTTGCTTTCTCATTTGCATAAATATTACACCACATTAAAATCTCGTTTTCTTTCCCATGTTCAAATGTCTTCTTCAGAAGGTTCCTGATCTTCCTGTTTCTCCCTACTTTGGGGACTCATTCCATCCTGCTGTGATGTAACCTGTGCTAGGGCTTTTACACCAAATCCTTTACTTCGCAGGCACTCCATAACTTCAACTTCCATTTTTTTTAACTTCTGCTTTACTAATCTTCTTTCCTACATTCTATCTTTGAGATATTTTTTTATTGTAAAATTTTCTATATCTGGATGCTTTTGCCTGTATTTCTCTTCGAATATCTTTGGGGCTGCCTTCTTCACATTCATTAATTTGGCTTTCTCCTTTGCATAAATATAACACCATCTCAAATCTCTCTTTCTTTCCCGTGTCCATATTTCTTTTTTATACTTCTCAAATATCTCTTGGTTTTGTTGTTTATATTTTTGTACTTCCTCAGATGCTTCTTTTTCCAAACAGGTCAAGATTTCTTGATCTATATACTGTTTTTCGCAAATCTGTTATATCAATGAACACAAATTTACATTTGAAGCTTCTGACAGTTTTTCTTGAAGTATTTTTCTTTCCTGTAATTTCTCTCTTAATCATTTTGTATATCTTGTGTCTGGAAATTCTGGACTTTTTGTATAATAGTAACAATACCTAATTTCTTTCTTATCCTCAATAGTCCACTTTATCATCTTTATGGCTCTTCTTTGGCCTATCAGTTTTTGTGTTTTTTTGTAGACTGCTACTTCCTTCTATAACAGGGGGGCATCCTCCCCTTGGGCCTGGCCTGGCCCCATTGTAGAAATGTTTCTGTATATTGAGTATTCCACACTGTCATATTTTCTAGTCCTGGCACCAGTGCACCTACCAGGATTGAGCACTTTGTTATCCTGGGTCTTGTGCACCCAGCTATCTTTTTTTAGTTTTTAACCTACTTCTGTCTATGATATATGCTATATGAATGTAGTCTATATATCAGTGTTGCCTTGGTGAAATTTTGTAAAAACAGGGTCCACCTTCTGATGGTACTCACCAAGACTTGAGGATGAATTCAATTTCAGCACTACTATTCTCCTTTGCTTGCTGACCTTTCATCTCTCCATTCGTAGTATAGATTGAAAGATGATCACTGAGAAACTCTGGCATTGTATCTATGATGGTGTACTTGCTACAGTCTAATACTAGGATTCAGTTTAACAGGTGATCCGCTGTGGCGACCCCTAACCAGGAAAAGCCGAAAAAAGAAGAAGGGAATTTGATGTTTTGCTATAATGTGTGAGGCTATTAATTAGTTGTGTGAAATCATGTAAGTTCATACCTCTCAACTGCCCAGATTTTTGCAGAATGTCCAGATTTTTGCTCATATTTTTGGTCTGTTCCTCATAAAATTTGTATTTTTCTGGTAAATCACTGGAATGTGTCAGTAAATAATGAGATACATATCAGTTTCAGACCTTGTATCCTTCAAAAAATGTATTCTAAAACAAACACTTTTACTCTAGCAACTTTCTAAGTTTATAAGAGCAATATTTAAAATATGCCCCTATGTTTAGCCCATTGTCCCCCCATTTAGATAGGCTTTGTCCAGATTTCTTCTACTAAGAGGTTGAGAGGTATGTGTAAGTTCATGCTAGATGCACAGAAGTTAGAGGTTATGTCCAAGCAATTGATATTCACATCACCAAGTAGTATTTTTTCTTGTGGAATTGTCATGGATATCCAATGTAGAGTATCTTCCAATATAGCTGTATTGTTGCCAGGAGGGATGTAAAGGACAGTAATAAGTATTTGTTTATAATTGTTTACTTTCAGGAAAGTAATAAGAAGCTCTATTGAATTTAATTGTGGTATTGGTTTGTTGTAAGTGGAAATGTGGTAGTTGTTGGGAAATATTAAAGCAATGCCACCATTTTTCCTCTTTATGAAGTCATTATAGATGATATTATAGCCAGGATGTATAATTTCAGAGTTGTTTATGCTGTATTTAAACTAGGTTTCAGTTACAGCAAGAATATCAGGCTTATGTTGGGTAATCCAGGCATATAATTCAGCAGTTTTATTTCTTATTGCACTACTATATGTAAAAAAATAGCAAAGAAAATGCATTTATTTATCCTTTACTGACTAAGTCAGTCCCAATAGACTAGAGGCCTCTTTTCAGAGGTAACACAAGATGTTATTTTATTACAACTAGGGGAGATTTGGGTAGGTTATCAGGAAACTTCCCCTAATCATCATTGCTTTGAATGGGACCCATTTTGCATGAGCACTTCCTGTTTCTATTCCAGGTGCAGAGGTAGCCTGAAGAAACAGGGAAGCAGGCAGAGAGAAAAGGAGATAATGGAGTGGTGAGAGAAATGGAGGAGAAAACCAATATCAAGACTGGAAAATATGTGCAGGATTCTGATTAGATGTTTCAAAGAAATCTGTTTGGTGAAGGTGAGTCTGCAAATAATGGACATATAATTACAGCACACCATTCAGAAGGGTTGTGGGATGATTTATCTAAAGAAATGGTGATGCAGAGTGGGACAGAAAATGAAAGAGATGTTTCCTGGTGGGACATTATGGAGAAAATACAAAAGGAGGATGCAGAGACAATCCTGAAGAATAGTTGTGAGAAGGAAAAGAAAACATGCAAAACAAGTAAAAGAAGGGAAAAGGGGAGCAGCAAAAATGAAAAAGGCAGAAGAAAATGAAAAATGGAAGCATATGGTAAAGATTTAAAGTAGAAAAACAAAACACTCCACAGAATATAGAAACAAACTTATAAGAAAAAAAAAAACATTTACTGGAAAGCAGCAGAAACCCCTCAAGTAAAATAATTCATATTTTTTTCACAGAGAAAAGAACGAAGAAGGAAAGAGATTAGTAATAAAGTTATGGAAAGATCATATTACTATGAAAACATTTTATAAAAATTGCTCTGAATAGTGAATGTTATTTAAGGAAAATATTAAAATGTTTCTTACAGTGGCAATTTGGTATAAGAAAAGTAGAGAAAGAGAATATAAAGAAACTTATAATTAAGCACTGAAAGATTTAGAACATAACAGAAAACAATTTGAGAAAGAAAAATAATTATATGAAGGAAATCAAGAAATTGGCAAGAACTGTTATATAAGCAAATATATTTTTACAAGGAAAAAGAGAAGTAACAAGTTACTTAAGGAGATTAGTGAATGAAGATGATAATGTTATTAGAGAAATACAAATGTAAAAGGAGAAATAGAAAGAACTCAAGAAAGGATTTTAAACAGTGTAGTACACTATGCACAAGAAATGTTTAAATAAAAAAGAAGGTAGTAAAATATGGAAAATAAAAAGTTAACAAAAAAAAAGACAGCAAAGAGTTGGAAAAGGAAATTTCTTTATATGAACTAAATAAAGTATTAGGACATGTAAATATAGATTTGGCTGCAGGACCAGATGGAATATGGTATGAAATGTATAAACATTTAAGGGACTGGAAAACTATATATACTTTTAAAGATTTTGAATGAATGGTTAAAAGAAGGTTTTATATATAGAAATTATGTAGTGAAATACTTAAATTCATATGAAAGAAGGAAGATAGAAGACAAAAAAAAACTGGAGACTGATATACTGAATAATAATAATTAAAATATCTTTATGAAAATAATACAAAATAGATTTGAAACTAAATGGATAATGCTGTGGGAGATAGTATACTGTATATGGTATAAAGGGGAAGGTTGTCAGGAATTACTAATGCTAGAGAAATTATGGATGATATTATGACTAGAAAAGAAGAAATGCAAATTATGATAGGAGACCTTAATAAGTCATTTGATTCAATTGGACATGAAATCTTATGGGTAATAATGAAAGAATATAATATAAGTCAGAAAGTTAGGAAATTACATATGCCAGCCTATAGCAATCACAAAGTAAAAATTACTTGTAAATGGCTGGCTAATCCAAGAGGAACATATGAAGAGTACTATAAGATATGGATGTCTAATGAGTTGTATACTCATTGCATTAGTTGTGAATGTGATAATAAGTAAAATAAATTACAAAATGAAGGCAGTGGGATATATAACACCTGAAGGGCTAAAAATTCTAGTGCTGTTAACATATGCAGATGACATTATAATAATTTCAAAAAAAACAAAACTGGGATAAAAGAAGTAATAATCTGCACAAATGAGTGTCTAGAGTTGATAGGGATGGCTTTAAATAGTTGATATAGTAAAGATAGGGGGTATATATTTTACAATGAATGAAATTTCTGTGTTAGGCATAACATTTGGGAATAACAATGTGAGTAGAATTTAATGGGAAAAATAGCAGAAGAAATAAAACAGATCCATCTTTTCTGGAGAACATATAAATTATCATTCAGAAAAAAAAATGCTTATTTGATAAATTCAGTACTTATGGGAAAATAGCATGGTTAGCAAGTATATTTATGTTGTCAACAGTATTTGAAAAATAATTATTGCAGATAATTTATTTTTTTATTTATATGGGGTTCTAGATTAATCTCAGTAAAAAGAGTTTTGTATGTAAATAACAAGGAAGGGGGTTAGGGTTAATCAACCCAGTGGTATATGCTACTTCATTAAATTTATACAATGTCTTAAAGTGGATAAATGAAAAAAATGAGAGATTAGTAGTAAAACTATAAATATAAATAGGATAAATTTGGGGGTATGGTAAAAAAGAGTAAAGAAGAAAAGGAGTTAATAAATGAAGAAATAAAATGTTGCCAAGAAAAAATGGTTTTGTGGAAAATAAAAACTGATAATATAGAAAAAGAAAGAAATATATGGTATAAGAATGTAATGACAAAACATAACTATATAAAACCATGGAAAACATTTAACAGATGAAAAAAATAAAGCTATAAAATAAGAGGCAAATGGTGAAATCAGAAAGTAGAAGTTCAAGATTTTTTAGGAAGACTGGTAATAGATAAATTACCAGTAAAAGGAAATGTGCCATATAAAACGTGATATAATGTATCTACATCATCAAGAAGAAGAAACTACTGAGAATGTGGTTTTGAATGTGAAAGGATAAAAAAGCTATGGTGAAAACTATGTAAAGATTTTTTCAAAGATGTAAAAGAAGTAGATAAAATAAACGTGGGTATGATTAAATATAGATATTGTTAAGAATAAAAGTAAAGAGTATGTTAAAAGAATAGACAAAAAAGTTATTTTATGTCATATGTGTTATATGGAATGAATAACTAAAATTATATTTAATGGTAAATGGATTTTAGAAACAATATTAAGTAAAATCAGATGGTGGTTATGGAAAAAGGAGTGGGGGTCTAATGGGGATGAAACTTTAGTATGATTGTAAGGAAAATTATGAACATGTGTAAATATATTTGTTTACTTATACATTTGTACATTTGTAAATATTTGTAAATATGTAAATTTGTTGTAAATGAAGGATCTTTTTTTTATATTTAAATAAAAGACCCCTACTCTTTTTTAAGAGATGTGGGATCTTTTGTATCCACCTGAGCTACAAGCAACTCAGGCAACACATTCAAAAGGGGTCTATATTAGATCACCGAATGCTTAAAAAAGCGAATGGTTATTGATCGACCCTATGTAAGCGAAAGCTTAAAATTTCGAAGCAACAGAAACCCAAATTTTTTCCTAGGGAAAGAATTCGGTTGTCCGTTCCTGTTGCTTCGGTATTTTCAGTGCTATGATGGAACGTTACGGGTCAGGTTCAGGTAAGTGTGGATGTGAGTGTTAGGGCGGGTTAGGTGAGTTATGGTTAGGGCGCAGGTTAGGTATGTGTGCGATTGTGTGGACGTGAGGGTTAGGGCGGGTTAGGTGAGTTAGGGTTAGGGAGCGGGTGAGGTAAGTGTGCGATAGTGACGGACCTTAGGGTTAGAGTTTGGGTTAAGGTAAGTGGATAGTTAGTGGTGTGTGTATAGTTTAGTGTAGGATTAGGTGTCAGATTTTAGGTATATGTGTGTGGATTGCTGTTTGGTGTGCTTGTGTTGTGTGTATGTGTTTTGGAACAGCGTTTTTTTCCCCTAGGAAAAAAATCGCTGTTCTGACTGTTCGAGATTGTAAGCTTTCGCTTACATAGGGTCGATTAATCACCATTCGCTCTTTTAAGCATTCAGTGATCTAATATAGACCCTTCAAAAGTATAGTGCCCCCATCTACTTGGTGTGGGAATGGAACCCACAATGTTTTGCACTAAATGTGAGTGTGATACTATTTGCACCACTAATACTGTAAACCTTTTGTAGTAATGTTAAGTCATGTGTTTGTCATATTAGCGCCAGTTATGTATAATCGCTGGCAAACTGTAAATATGTCTGAATATTTATTTCATTTGTGGAACTGTTAAATTCAGAGAATTCAAGTATAATTTTAACTGTCAATTTAAACTCTTGCATCCAGGTGTAAGGAAATAGGTAAGAGTTTTCTGTTCAAAGGAATATCTATTGCTTTATCAGAAAAATTTTCCTTGACTGAAAGCATGCTAAAATCTTACTGTCACACAAGGTGTCAACAGCTTAATATACATATTAAAAATATATATATTTCTGAATTTGCTATGATTAATTATGTGCCATTTTGTTGACATGTCAGTAACCTAAATTAAAATGTCTAAACCTTCATAAGACTGCAGTCTCAAAATAGTGACACTCCAGTGGTCACAAAATATACAAAAGCATTTTTGTTCCAGTGGGTCCCTTATAGCCCCATTGGGGAAATCCCCCACAACCACATCTCTAATCATAGCTACTCAGAGGTTTCACAAACTTGGAGCAGATGGAGAAAATGGAAACTAAAAGCAAAACTTAACAAAAGCTCATCTTCTACCTTTTCTCTGATTCCACAATCCAGTCAACATATGACCTAGGCAGTCCCATTCTAGTGAACTATAAACTACAGGAATATTGTGACCTTCCTGTTTCAACATTCTGGGAGCCATTATTCTGCAGTTCAATTATCAGCAAGGTTTGCAATATTACTTTTCAGAAATGTAGGCTATAACAAGACATATTAACTGTGTAGGCTTTCCATATTCAGAAATTCCTTACTTGGTAGGAAAGATACAAATCCTAATTAACCAAAAATATTGTTTTCCTCAACCTTTATAGCAACTAGTGTAAGTCTAATTTATGCAGAGTTGAACACTTTCAGCTTTTTTTACCTCATTATGCAATCATCTACTACCCTTTATATAAAAAATCCTTATATTTCCCCTGAGCCATCCACATTTTTTTTTTTTAATTTTGACCTTGGATATCTTGCTTTAATACTGTGTACTCTAAGAAAAGTTCTGTCAACTTCTTAAAAAGTGCACATTTCAACTTCTTTTTAATCTCTTTTAATAAGGTTTCATAGCAGACCATGCTTCAAATGTGCATCACTTTTATTCCCCTTTGAGCTGTGTGGCTCCTGTTTTCACAGCTGTAAAAAGGATACACTAGGTCTATATTACATCGCCAAAGTGCAATTCCGGTGAACACCTATCTATCGACACCTAATCAGCAAAACTATTTGCTGAATGTAATTAGGGCAAATACATAGTTGGCCAACAACAGAACTTTGCCCTTTTCTCCACTGTAGTGGAATCTCTGAGTTGGTATATATGGTTAGGGGTGTGGGGGGGGTAAAATCTCCCCACTTAGGTGGGTTTGTGGGTTTTATTTCACATAGATGTTGGTACGTTGTGCTGCAGGCAAGTATTTCCTTGCTCTTATTAACTTCAGTGAATTGTTTCACGGATTAGGTGTCGATGGATAGGTGTACACCAGAATTGCATTTCGGCGACATAATATAGATTCCATATACTACGTAAGCCATGGTATACAAATTCACTTTTGGGGGGGAAAGAATTTTTCCTAACTCAAGGACACTTTGTCTCACATATTTTATTCAATTTAATCATGTATATATTTGTTAAATGGCTAAACCCACCAAGCACAACTGTCTCTTTTCAGGGTGACACAGGAGCACTGCCTCATTAAGTGGCTTACTCAGTCATATAACAGCCATGTTTAAATATGTGCCTCTTTCATGGGGAAATGCATGTAAATATGAATATTTTAAATATATGCCTCTTTCATGTAGAAATGCATGGGAATCTGAATAGTTTAAATATATGCCTCTTTCATGCGGAAATGCATGGGAATCTGAATAATTTAAATATATGCCTCTTTCATGCCGAAATGCATGGGAATCTGAATAATTCAGAAATCTATGCGGACAACACAGACAAGTAATATACTGCAATGTTATCTAGTGTAGGTGTAGCAGCTAAGCACAAAGCACTGCTCCTTCAGAGCCATTTTATTAACAATACGTTAAGAAGGGTGGCAACAGTGCAGACTAAAGCCAGAGTGGTCAGTGAAAGATGCATCACTGCAGAATGTGTGAAAGTTTCCGCAGTCCACATGAACATGCATGCATTTACTTCTGCACTTATTTTTAACAGGTAGTTGGACTGGACACAGGGTTCCTTTTCAGCCTAAATAACAGATATATGAGTAATCACCATATTAGTTTATCTTTGAGTGGATCATCTGCAATACATAATAACTAGAACCTTTTTAGGATGAGGAGCCCCTCATCAAAACGTTCACAACCTCTGTTTTCCATGCTAGTGTATGTAAGCACCTCCCAAAGGTATATGCCCTGATTCTATAAATCATGCCCAAAATGGCACATCTACCCCACCAACCCTAGCTCAATCCCATGAAGCTAACCTAAGACACTTAAAGTTAGATGAAAGGGACATCTAACCAAAGGAGAAAGACAGGAGAATGATAAGTAGCTGCCAAGGGCCATCTTGAAGATCAGCTGATATGATGTGTACTCACGTATCTGTTATATAGCTCATATAATGTATATAATTCTTTAATTTTTGTTTAGATTTCCATGAATGTTTCAATGATTGTACAATATATGAAGCTTTTTTCCACAGGTAACCAATGAAAATGGGTTCACACTAGACCCAGTCAGACTATCCCAGTAAAAAACACAAAATAAAATTTTGTTGTTGTTGTGTCTTTCTGCTTTTCCCGGTTAGGGGTCGCCACAGCGGAACTCTGGTCCGCTAATGATTGGCAGTGGATTTTTACATGCCAAGTTGCCAGCTCTGATGCACAGCCTTCAACGAAGGTATGCTCATTCACGCATGTCTCCACACAGAAGACGCTCTAGCTGAGAATCGAACAGGACAACATCTAACTGTGAGGTGACAACGCTACCGCAGCACTGCAAAATAAAATAATAAAATTAAATAAATATCCCACTATGACTTGTCCTCTGTAAAGGTAATATAAGAAGCATCTCAGCATAGATGAAGTTTATCATAGTGCTTATTTCTAAAACACTTTACATCAAATCATCACTCAAACAATATTGTGATCCAAATCATAACAACTGCAAAATATGCAATCATTTGCTAAAAGCAGTTCTCACTAAAAAGCAAAAAAAAAAAAAAAAACATTCTTATAGACAGAAGGAACAATGCTAAAATATTGACAAATCCTATAACATTGTTGCACTAAATAATAACAATGTAACTGATGCAGTCCCAAGCAAATTCTGAAACAATAGCCACATTGAAGAACAATGTCCCAGTATCTTGAGCCACACAGTTTAATTACTGAATAATCTAAAAATTTCAACAATGACACATCACCAGAATTTTTGCAGGCAAAGCTCAGACTGCAAAGAAAACTCACTTGAATGTTAAAGTAACTTACTTAAATGTTAAAATAACTTACTCCCACACATTCACTCAGCCATAAGCTATAAAATACAGATCAAGTACAAAGGTCTCTCGGTTTGAAGACTATCAATAAATCTTACATTTCCCCAGAAGCCAAACAGACAGCAAATGGCATTCTGTTCCAGTCCTTCATTTCACTTCCATTAAAGTCAAAATTAAAACCCAGACCACAGACTGCTAAACACTCACCTTGCACTGTTGTCCTTCTTTCTAACATCACCAAAACAAGCAGAAATCAGTGCAAGGAACATTGTCAACATTAGGAATAAAAAGCAATGACACATCCTGCAGAATGATGTCCTGTTTCAGTCATCTGATCCACTTCTAGTACAGCCTGAATTAAACCACAGATCATCAACGTGCCAGTTTCTCACTGTATTGTAATACAGCCATGCTGAACAGTACTCAGTGCAAAACATTTCATCAGTAACTGGCACCATTACGCATCTACTGAAGTAATAATAGTAATAATAATAATACAATATGAAATATCCAAGCTCTGCGTGAACAGTAATTGAAGTAGCTTACATTAGTCATAGAAACATAGCAAGCACTGCTGTCTGGCAGCCACTTGCTAAGATTGTTGAAAACATAGTTACTCTGTGCGATATCTTCCAAGCAGATGGAAACTATATCATCACACAAGTATTAACTCAGACAGCCAAATCCGAAAGCACAAGGGGACAAAGGAAATTCAGTTTCTAAAATTGCTGTCCAAGCACTATTACTTGTTGAATATATAAAATGCTAACCAAACACAAATGTCCACAATGGACACATTCTTGAAACAGGCACTTAAAGCAGCAACACCCCAGAATTGACCAAATTGACCAAGGACTGATTAGCAGCTCAGTAACAAAAGGTGATGCATTTAGCTCTCCTTTTGAAAAGGTTTAGCTTAGCCACAGCCGAGCTCCATTCATGCAGAGGAAATTAAACAAAGGACTCATCTGGCCACAGGTAAATCATGCGTTGACAATGCATATGAAGGGAATGCAAGGTTCTCATTTCTGTTGATTCCAACATTGGGGAGAAGTTGTAAAGAAGAACAGACTGGCTAAAGCATGTATTTCTTGATGCTAAGTGGCACTTGGTCCTCAGTAAAAAACGTTCAAATGAAGGTTTGTAGCATGGGTTCTGTTATGTAGTAGTGGCCATCAAGAACAGCTTTACAGAAGAAATAAACTTCAGATATGCTGAATCAGTGGATTCACACAGGTGATGAGCAAGCCTGTTAGTCATGAAATTCAAGAACCAAGGGAAAAGCTCTACAAAGACAGGCAAAAGTAAAGACACCCCCTTTTAAGATTTGCTTGAAACGTCTATGCTAGGCCTCAATTATGTCTTCCTCAAGGTCACAATGCACTAAAATTGCACCGTTAGTGAAATAAGAAGAATCTAACAGGCTTTACAACAAAAGGCAGAAACTATTGTCCAAGGGTAAAAAGGAGCAAATTCCAAATTGGAAAAACTCTGTCCTTAGCCTCAACAAGCAAATTAGAGCACTAATGAAAACTTCCAAGGCCAATTATGAATCGAAACTAGACTCAAAAACAAAGGGAAACCATAAAGTCTTCTTCAGTTACATCAGGGACCTACATGGATTGGCAAAGCCCAGGTTTGTTCCAAATTAATACTTAACAGTATCACTTACACTGATCCTGTTGACTTAGCCAACCTGCTAGCAGATAGGTTCAGTGCAAACTTTAACCCCTGTCCCCCCAAAGACCATTTCGACATCCCCGATACTTGTCCCCCACCTCACATCTCCATAGATCAAGTGTTACAGGCCCTATCTAAGGCAAAGAACACAGCTTTCATGGGACCTGATAGTATCCCAGGATGTATTCTGCACCATCTCCAGCAAGAACTGGCTTTGCCATTGAGCACCCTATTCAACCACAGCCTAAGTACAGGCTTCATTCCAGCAGAGTGGAGAACTGCCATTGTCATCCCCTTACACAAAGATGGTGCCACTACTGACCCTGGAAACTATCACCCCATTAGCTTGACAAGTCTGATCTATAAAGCCATGGAACGTATTATTATGGATCTCATAAACAAGGACATAGGCAATCTCCAAGCACTTGAACCCACTCAGTTCAGATTCGTCAAGGGCAGATCTTGCCGGTTGAACCTGGTTAATTTCTTTGAGACTGTCACTGAGGCCCTGGATGAGGGAAAGTCAGTACATATAGCTTACCTTGACTTGGCCAAGCCCTTTGACACAATCCCCAACTCAGGCATCATCGAAAAGCTAACACAAGTTGGAGTAAATCCCTATCTCATCAAGTGGGTGGCCAACTGGCTCACAGACAGGACCCTCAAAGTCAAAATAGGCACCTCCACCTCCGATAGCAGACCTGTCACTAGTGGAGTTTGCCAGGGATTTGTCCTGGGACTCCTACTGTTTGGCATCTATTTCTCAGAGGTCCAAGCAAAGACAAAATGCCTGTGGTTGACCATGTTTGTGGATGACTGTAAGTTGGGTGCTGTCACTGACTCCCCAAATGATGTTAACATACTGCAAAAGGGTATCACAGCAACTGACTGGTACCAAAGTCATGGCCTTAAGCTAAATGCAAAAAAATGTATCATCATATCATTCAGCAAAAACACAACCCCTACTGATTACCACATCAATGGCAACCCCCTAAGCACACATGCTGTGGTGAAAGACCTGGGCACTCAGGTAGATAACAGCCTCACATTCGACCATCATGTAGCGGCAGTGGTTAGAAAAGTCTTTTACTTGGTCCATCTCATAAGTAAAGGGATTGCATCCAGAAAAAAGGAGGTTATTACCTCTCTATACTCCTCTCTCATTAGACCAATAATTGAGTATAATGCCCTGTTTGAGATGTACCTCTCCAAACATCTGCACCAACTGGAAAGGCCACTGAAATACCTCACAAAGAGAATCCATGGCCTCCAACACCTGTCCTATGCAGACAGGCTCAAATCACTATCACTCTACTCAGTATCATACAGATTGCTCAGGGGTGATCTGTGTCTTGCCTACAAGGCCATCTCAGACCCTGCCCTACTAGAGATCTCCATATCCATAAGTCTAACTCCTCATGCACTACCTGCTCAAAAGGCTTGAATCTAATATGCAACATCAACAAAACCTGCTGGAGAGACAGGTTTGTCTCCCAAAGGCTGGCCCGTCTCTGGAACAGACTCCCCATATACATCAAACAGAGCACCTCACTGACCTCTTCAAGGACAACCTTGATGAGTGGATGGGTAACCACAAATTTCTCCCAGAGGATCCACCTGTGTCCCTCATTGAGATGGGCAACAGGTGCTGACTGAGGTTTATTTTTGGGGTAAACTCTTGGCTAGGCATTTAAGGGCTCCAGAGCCATTAGCCTATTAACCTCCTATGAGCCTATGATCCTAACAGATGTCTGAGACAGGACAGCATCACCAGTAACCTCACCACCTGAGTAGAAGTGGCAAAGATACTTCTTCTTCTCCACCCAGATGGAGGATGTTTTCCTCATATCATAATACACCTAACAAGAAGATGGCTTTTTGCAAGGCTCAGTGGCCCACAAGACCTTCACAGGAAGGTTTACCAAGATCAAAGAATGTAAAGTAGCAGCTAGGCATGAAGAAGTAGCAGGCTGTTACTATCCCCCTTAGTTAGGGGGACTCTTCTAACTTGCTTGGTAAATAATATTAGCAAATGATTTATTTATTTATTTATTTATTTCAGTTTGATGACCGGAGAAGTCCACTGGGCCAAGAAGAGCCCATTTTCAGTGGAGGCCAGGGGAGAAAAGCTCCATTAACAATAACAAATCCATTAACAATAATAAACATACATATCAAGAAGATTTATAACACGTTGAAAGTACAGTTAACAATATGAAGAGATAAACAAGCATTTGTATATAGAGTGTCTGTAGTGATAGCAGATACACATTTTGTAAGTAGAGTAAAACTTGATAAAGAATTAATCTGCAGAAACAAATATTAGTGATGCCTATCAGGTATAGGATATAGTCCATGCTGAGGGTATAATTAAGTACATATGAAGTGATGCTTCTGGTACAGATTGGTTGCAGTGACAGTAAGCAAATAACCTCGTAAGGAAATAATTCTAGCACACAGGAAATTCCCTAGATGAATCATTTCCAGACATAAGAATGATAATATTTACATAGATTTAAATAGCAGGTAATAAAATGAGGGTAGGAAACCAGTCCAGCAGTAATTGATTGTTAGAAACAATTAAGTGATAAATTAGATGAGAATTATACACTCCTTATAAATTGTCAAACTAGACATGATATGTTATCTTGCTGTGAGCTTTCAGCAGCACTGAAGGCTGACACTCAATTTCAGGTCTGTATGCAACACTCTGAGATCTAGCAATAAGTAGGCCCTACAAGGAGAGAGTGGTGTCAAACTTAATTCATCAGTAACATTTCTGGTGGCTTTAAGTATGTGGACATTAGTGGGTGTTCAGAGGAATGTTATATTTAAGACTTATAAGAGGACCAGTGAAAGAGAGACAATTAACAAGTTCTGGGTATCTCAGTGGTTTAACTTAGTTATTTTATTTATGTATTTGTTGACCAGGACAGAATAGTGATCTAATGGACCATTTTCAGGTTCAACCATATCCAAAATATGTATATGAGAAGATCACAGTTCAACAGAGTTGCAGCCCAGATGTCATTGCTCCAGTATACCAAACAGTCAGATGTCATTGTTCCAGCATACCAGAGAGCTGACGTGTCTTAGTTCTGGCAGTATGTTTTAAAGCAGCATGTTCAATGTACTTTAAAGCAGTTAGTCTTTTTTGCTGACATTAAATAAACTTTTTGCTGATATGACAAATTCATTTTCTTAATATTCTATTTCTTCAAGTGAGTTATTGTCAGAATTATCCTGTCAGTATTTAATGACACTTTATATGTAGAAAATACTTTGATATAAATCCAAATCAACAGCTGCCTGATGTATGTCCAGTCAATTTATTTCAGATTACTTGTTTTGTTTTCAAGCCAGATAAACAGCAGGCTATAACTTGCAATCTTTCATCACTCCACTGCACTTTATATTTAATCATTTGGTTATTGGATAAATAGAGTGGTCCTTTCGGGACATTCTCTAACTGGAGCCAGGAAAAATTAAAAAGCACAATACTGGTTGGTGGGTTGTGCAAAGTTAAAAACTATAGAGAGAGTAAAATGAGAGATTTTAGATTATTCCATATGAAAGGCGATGCTGTTTAGAACATTGTTATACATATGGTTTCCAAAATATGACATAAAAAATAGAGACCAAAAAGAGGTCTTCTGTTCTACCTTTAATTTTTCTGTATCTGTTACAGCTGTCACAGAAAGAAATACAGGAAGAAGTTTATTAGTGAGGTACGCTAAAAACAAATGAGATGCGTAGGTTCAATACTGAAGGGCAGGGTAGAGCAAAATAGTCACATGATGTTCATTCTTTTAGTAGAGACCTAAGCTGAGCTCATAACAGACTGATGTCAACAAAGGACAACAGAGAATGCTTTAAAAACAGCAAAAAAATTACTTCAACCGTCTGAGTAACTGTTTAAGAAGATTGAAGTATTTGAGTATTCAATGGTTAAGGCCAGATGGTTCATTTTTTTCTAAGTACAGAATGCAGGCTGAAAAGATTTCAGTTAATATCCACTGCAACTAGCTCGGCCCTGCCTCATCAGTTTCTGTCTCTGCTCTGTTGCACTTCCAGAAGTTTCAGAGCTAATGGGATACACACACTGCTTTTCCTGCTGTCATTCCCCTCAACCTCTTAGTGCAAGAATCAGGGACAAAGCCAAAAATAATGTGTGTGTGTGTGTGGGGGGGGCAATAGCCCAAAAACATTGGACATATTTAAAAATTGCTTTTATAAACCAAGAAAGTTGCTAGAATATCAGGTTTTACATTAGTATGCATTTTCTGAAGGATACAATGTCAGAAAGTCACATGTCTGTCATTATTAAGTGACTGCAGTCTTCAACGATTTGCCAGAAAACCATACATTTTCTGAGGAATAGACCAAAATATGAAAAAAAAACTCTGGACATTCTGTGAAATTCTGGACAGTTGAGAGTTAGGTTACTGCTGCTGTTGTTTTGTTTTGATTACTTATTCAAGTGTCTGAATCATTTAAGATAATAGAATTGTATTCTAAGCTTTACATGTATAAAATTGTGTTAGTTAGAGGAAGCAGAAAGGCAGTTAATACAGAGAATTATATGGATAAATGTGGTTTGGCATAATTTTATTGTCACTGAAACTAGCAACTAGCCTATCGGGGTGAATTAAGATAGCTCTCAGTTTAATTTGGTACACTTTTGCAGCCAGGTATTATTAGCTGCAGATGATAATAAGACTAAGACCTAAGGCCAGACATTATTAGCTGCAGATGATAATAAGACTAAGACCTAAGGCCAGACATTATTAGCTGCAGGTGATGATAATAAGACTGAGAGCAGCCAGTTTTAGGTGCAGATAATAATAAGACTAAGAGCAGACATTATTAGCTGCAGATGGTAATAACACTAAGAGCAGATATTATTAGCTGCAGAGGACAGTAACACTAAGAGCAGACATTAATTCCTGCAGAGTACAGTAACACTAAGAGCAGACATTATTACCTGCAGAGCACAGTAACATTAAGAGCAGACATCATTAGCTGCAGTTGATAATAACACTAAGAGCAGATATTATTAGCTGCAGAGGACAGTAACACTAAGAGCAGACAGTATTACCTGCAGAGCACAGTAACACTAAGAGCAGACATTATTAGTTGCAGATGATAATAACACTAAGAGCAGATATTATTAGCTGCAGAGAATAAAACACAAAGAGCAGATATTATTAGCTGCAGAGAATAATAACACTAAGAGCAGACAATATTAGCTGCAGATAATAACACTATTATCTGCAGAGGATAAGACTTTGGACAACTGATCATATTCCAGCTAGGATAGGTATACAGCCATTGTCTAGTTGGGAGACAAAGTGAGTTAAGATTTAATTCAAGGGAACTAAAAACAAGCCAAACACCACACAGGGTCCGAATGGAGAGATAATAAAATCAGCAACAAATAGGGAATAGTATTGCTGGAATTCAATTCATCTTCAAGGTGGTTAGTACCTTCACTTATATATATATGTGTGTATGTGTGTGTATGGATTTGTTTTCTTTGTCGAAATTTCATTATTTCGAAAAAGAAAAGTAGAGGATCACTTACGCGAAAGTGCACTAAAACGAAAGTGCACTTTTGTGAATATCGGTTCAACGAACCAATAAAAACACAAAAAACAGTGTTTTGCAAGAGGCCAATCCCCCATGCACCTCCCATGTGGGGAGCTGTACCCCCCACACTCCCTCTACTTAAATATACTAACTCCGAAATCAACATTACAGTGGGGATACAGGTAAATTATTTTTTCCCCACTTCGGCACCGCAGTGTTTCTTAGCGGTTTGTTGAACCATTATTCGTGAAAGTGGACTTTCGTTTAAATGCACTTTTTCATAAGTGGTCCTCTACTTTTCTTTTTCAAAATAATGAAATTTCGACAAAGAAATGTAGATACATATATATATATATATATATATATATATATATATATATATATATATAGATAGATAGATAGATACTGCATTTTATATAGCATACATTATGGACAGATGTAGGTTAAAAATAATAAAAAAAGACAGCAGGGTGCACAAGTCCCAGGATAAAAAAGTGTCCAGTCCTGGTGTGCACACTGGTGCCAGGACTGGAAAAATATGTCCGTGTAGAATCCTCAAGATATGGAAACATTCCTACAATGTGGTTAGGCCAGGCTCAGGGGGTGGATGCCCCATCTTGTAGAAGGGAGTAGTAGTCCACAAAAAAAACACAAAAACTCACCGGCCAGAAAAGAGCTATAAAGATGATAGAGTGGACTATTGAAGATAAGGAAGACAGTATATATTGTTACTATTATGCAAGAAGTACAGAATTTCCAGACAGAAGATATTTAAAAAGATTAAGAGAGAAATTAGAAGAAAGAAAAAAAAATATTTCCACAAAAAAAACTGTCAAAAGCTTCAAATGCAAATTTGTATTCATTAATAGAACAGATGCATGAAAACCATTACATAGACAAAGAAACTTTGGGTCACTTGGAAAAAGAAGCGAAAGAGGAAGTGCAAAAATATGAACAAAACTAGAAATTTTTGAAAGGTATAAAAAAGAAACATGGACATGGGAAAGACAAAAGAGATATGATATGGTGCAATATTTATGCAAAGAAGAAAGCCAAACTAATAAATAAAAAACAGCTCCAGAGATAATTGGAAAGAAATACAGGCAAAGGCACCCCCAGATATGAACATTTTCACAATACAAAAAAATAACATCAAAAAGGGGGATCATAGAACAGAAGATTAGTAAAGTAAAGTTAAACAAATAGATGATGAAGTCATGGAATACCTGCAAAGTGAAGGATTTAGTGTAGAAATGTTAACACAGGTTATGTCACAGCATGATGGAACAGTCACCCTCCAAAGTACGGAGAAACAGGTGGGGTGGGAGACATCTGAAGGAGAAATATGGACATAGGAAAGGAAGAGAGATTTAATATGGTACAATATTTATGCAAAGGAGACAGCAAAATTAATCAATATAAAATAGCAGCACCACAAATATTTGAAGAGAAATACAAGCAAAGGAAATCCAGATAAAGACAATTTCACAATACAAAAAAAAAATAAGAAAACAAAAGGGGAAAGTAGAAAAGAGGATTAGTAAAGGAAAAATTAAAGAAATGGAAACAGAAGTTGGGGATTACCTGTGAAGTGAAGGATTTAGTGTAGAAAATCCAACTCTGGTAACATCATATCATGATGGAACAATGAGTCCTCATATTTAGGAAAAACAGGTGGAAGGGGAAGCATCTGATCACTTTCCTCATGAAGATACTTTGGAGTCTTCAGCAGAAAACCAGTACAAAAGTTCAGATGGAGATGCACTTGAAGGGATAGAGCAGGAAGCATTGACATCTCTGACACAGTAAACGTTGTCCAGTCAGTTCCCATATGAAAGAGCAATGGTGATGAAGGATGCAGCTGTAGAGAATATGTCACAGGAAGATGTTCTGGGACTTTCTGTAGAATGTCTGCAGAAAACAGAGAGCAAAGAATGTGCCCTCAGTTTAGAAGGAAATGATCTAAGGGAAGAGTTTCTTGATTTAATAGAGATGGACAGACATATTAAGATCAATGAAATATATAGATTACAGAAAGTCAATAAAACCTAAAATGTTAGAAGTTGGATAAAACAGATGAACACAGTAATCAAGACTATTAACAGAAATTCATGTGATATAACAGAAGTAAATAGAATCTATTACTGTGCAGCTAAATTAATAACAGATAAAGTCTTACCACAAAAACACAAGGCAGTAAGGGAAAGGAAGGGAGGAAATCTAATGCCATCATGGAAGCATAAAGCAATTAAGACAAGAAGTGTTACTGCTAGAAGAATACAGAAGTGGGAACAGATCAACAAAAGTACTTAGAAAGATAGATATGATAAAAGCAGCATGCAATATCAGAACAGGCCAGGATCTACTGTACTCTACTGCAAATCATAAACTAAAGATATCACACATGCAGGAAAGCTTAGAATATTTGCAGATAAATATAAAGGAAAAGTACAAAATAAGCAAGTAATTGAGGACTCAAAAAAGTTTTATGGGGAATTAAGAAACAAAGCAAAAGAATAGAACAGCGGTCAGAGGAGAAGAAGAAATAGGCTCATTTTGGAGAAATATATATGAAGACTCTGTGGAAGATAACAAAGATGCTGAATGGCTAGAAGAAGTAAAAGAAACAGTAAGAAGTTCAAATGTACAGGATATGAAATGGGATGAAGTTTCAGCCAGAGAAACAGAAACAAAATTAAGAGAAGCTCCTTAATGGAAAATTCCAGGCCCAGATACAGTACCCAACTTCTGGCTAAAAGTGTTAATATCTTTACACAGAGATTTAGCCCTGAGTAAGAACGGGTCTATATTACATGATCGAAACTGTAGGTTATCGAACACCTAAAGGTCGATCACAAAATATCGAACCCTTAAGATCAAAAACAGCCATTTCCACATAAAGAAACAATGCCGTTGGCCAAATTAAAAAAAAGTTATAAACAGAAATAAAGTGGGGGGCTTTGCCCACCACACCCCCATGATGTGGGGGGCTGTGGCCCCACACACCCCCTAACTAAATATACCAATTCCGAGATTGCTCTACAGTGAAGAAAGAACAAAATTCGTGTAACGGCCAAATGACTCATTTCCACATGACCATTCACAATTTTCAGACTTCGACATTTTGTGATCGACCTTTAGGCGTTTGATAATCTAAGGTTTCGACCATGTAATAGGGAACCAGTAAGAACTACTTATTTGTGCATCCTGAACAGACACCAACCTGGTTAAAAATAGGAAAAATTACATTCCTCCTTAGGAATGAACCTGCAAGCTATCATAAAGACTAAAGACCAATAACTTGCCTTCCAGCTATGTACAAATTATATACTGGAATTGATGCTGACAAAGTTTATAGTCATTTAGAAGAAAACTCACTCATGGCAATAGAACAAAATGGTAACAAAAGAAAGTCATATTGAGCAAAGGATCATTTGTTGTTAACAGGCAAGAATGCCCCAAAGCACAACTATAACAAATAACCAACAAATCAAATCAGAAGTAGAAAAAAATCAGGGATCCACTGAATGTGCCTCAAAAACAAATGAAAGAATATAAGGAGAAGGATCAGATGAAAAAGCAAGAAATGTGGAAAATACATAAATATAGTTGCAAGTACAGAAAACACCAGGAACAACCTCATGTTAATCACATTATTGCACAGGAATGGTTAAGAAGAGGTGAATTTAAACCAAAAAATGAAAGATTAATATTGGTCGCCCTGGATAATGGACTACAAACACTTTGGTTTACAAAGTCCATTGAACATGTGAAAGAAACAGACAAATGCAGGTTCTGTAAAACAGAACTGGAAACAGTTGCACATCTTGTTACTGTGTTACACTAATGGCAGAGGGTCTGTATACTGAAAGGAATAATGATGTGGCAAGATTCTTGCACTGGGGATTGTGCAAACATTACAATATTGAAGTAGCTGAGAAGCATTGGAAACATGAGCCACAAAGCACTATAGAGAATGATGACATTTATATCACATGGGATCACCCCATTACCAACAGTTCAAAGGGTCTATATTGGATGATTGAACTTTCAAAAGTTAAACTGTCATATGGTCGACACCATAGGATCGAATTTTTGAAAGTTTGAACGTTTTAAAGAGATCTCCATACAGCGTGGAATGGGAAGATGTCCTTTTTCTGTACTGTAGTGCGATCTTGGAGTTGGTATATTTAAAGAGCGGGGGTGTTGGGGGTGCAGCCCCCCATGTGGGGGGTGCAGGGGGGCTTGCCCCCTGCTTAAAATGTTCAGGTAGGTTATTTGTGTAGTTTATTTATTTTTTATTAGATTTTCCAACTTTTAAAAGTTCGATCATATGGTGTCCACCATTTGACACTCGAACTTTTGAAAGTTCTATTATCTAATATAGACCCCAGTTCAAAAACTAGATGCAAGAAAATCAAATATAGTGGTTGTTAGAAAAATATGTATTAATGTATAGGTTTAGTGCTTATTAGAAGCTAAAAGGGTTAACACATTTCATTCTATTTTATGTACAACTTAATTCTGTATGAAATTACAAGATGCTTTTCAAACTGCAGTATGCTTTCTGAAATTGCAAGATGCTCTCTGACCTAGTATTTGCTAGCACAGCAAAATTCATGTTTATGCCTTTTGGAAATTTACTGAGAAGCAGGTGATTATCTGCTAGGTCAGGAAAATAAATGAATAAAACAATATTGTTTTATATAATGTTATTGAACTTGAACAATCAGCTCTGTTCGTGTTATGAGAACATGCACAGTTGCAGAAAAGAAAGATACATCAAACAAAGACTGCTTGAAGAAATGAACTATAATCTGTACTTGCCTTGTGCTCGAATTAGCCACAGTACCTTGAATGGTAACATTGCATGGTGTGAAGTTGTATCTGACTGGTGGTCATCAAGGCCACGTTGTTTTTCTTAGGAAGTTTTTTTTGTAAACTTGATGTGCCAGCAGAAAATCATGGACAAACAGCTGCTATGAAATAATATTGAAAGAACATGTGATTTATTACGTCAGCTTGGTAGGCAATGTCTTGTAAGAAATGTATAAGAATAGCTTCACTTCCTGATTCTAGTTAGACAAACTCTGTATTAGCATGTTTTTGTCTCCTTGCTGCAAGATTAAAGTGCCTTAACCTGAACCTGCCGTGTGTTGATCTTTTTGAAGTTGTTTTTCCTTTGACAGTGGTCCATGAAAAGAATACAAATTTAGCATTGATCATTGAAATTGCTACACCCCAGTGATTACAGTGCCTTAAGTAGAGAGAAACACAAAGTCATAAAATACCAGGATTTGCAGGCAGAAATAAGCACAATGTGGAAGAAGAATACCCAGACAGTTCTAATAGTAGTAAGAGCAATGGGTCTTATAAAAAAGAATCTACAGTCATATTGGTAATACATATAATGCCATATGAATTACAGAAGGAGTAAATTCTGAGTATATTGTGGGTGCTGCAAAGAGCACTTTTGGCTAACATCAAAGACTGAAACAATACTAATTTCATGAACTTTAATCATGCTTTGATTTTGGAATGGGGTCCATTCCTGTCATTGTACTAGAAGCCCAAAAGACCTGGAAAATTTAAAATGGAAAAGCACATAACACCTGATGGGTAAGCAAAGATGGCAGCTATTTCTTAAGCACAACAGAGTCACATGATGTCCTGTAAACACTGACCTTATGGAAATATACACTTTATTTATTTATTTTATTTATTTGACATTTGTTTACTGGGATGGTCCAACTGGGAAAGAACCCATTATCAGTGGAGGCCAGGGGAGAAAAGCTCCATTTACATACAGAGATGTAAAAACTTTATACAGAAAACAAAAAAATTACAAGAGTTATAAGTAAGAAGGTACATTGTTGTAACATAGATGATAACTAGACATTTATATTAACAAGAAAAAAAACAACATTGCAAGATATGCAGGTAAATAATTCACAATATTACAAGATATAAAAGTAAATTATAAAAAGAGATGGAGTACAGATGGAGAGAGAATGAAGGCAGAGTGAAAGAGATATTTAGTCTGGTCTGGTCTGTAGAAGAGATTAGCCTGGATCGGTGTGTGGGCACAGCTAGGAATTGATCATGTGTTGCTTCAATACAGTTTTAAAAGCAGGTAGGTTAGTAGTAGTTCTCATAGCAAGGAGAGTTCCATACTGTTGCAACATAGTGGGAGTACAGGCTTTCTCCAGCTGTCTTGAAGGGTTTGGATATAGTAAGAAGCTCTTTCTTTGTAGATTGACCTGAGTGTTCTGTTTTGCTTATAAGGTATGATGATGTTCTTTATTGCTGGACATTATAGGGGTTTGTTGACCATGTTGTAGAGTGTAAGTAGTTGGGTATAAAGTAGGTAGTTGGAGAATTCTAGCCAGTTTTGTTTTTTTTAGTGATGAGCATTAGTGGGTTGGTGGCAAACTTGGCCACTTTATTATAGCACTGTTCCATTTTGGATTTAGAGGAGCTCTGTAAATTTGTAAGTACTGGTGCACCATGAATGTGGGAGGGCAGAAGGCCAGTTTTTGGCAAGGGTGATTTTAAAAGAAGATGTTAGGGTGTTTTTGTTTCTGTATAGTGTGCCAAGTTTCAGGTGGATTTTTATTATGTTTTGTTGAATGTGGAGTTCAAATGATAGGTGATCGTCTATGACTAGACCTAGTAGCTTGGTGTGGTGGGCAATTTCAATGGTGGTATTATCAGCAGAGAGAATTTTGAAGTAGTTTAGATTAGTAGTACAGTTTTTTGGCTGAAAAGAAGTACCTTACTTTTTTGGCTTGAGGGATAGCTGGCAGTTAGTAAGCCAGGAATCAACAGCAGAAAACGTTTGTTGAGTATCAGACAGAAGCTGGGGTAGTGTGTCAGAGGTACATATTATTGTGGAATCATCAACATATTGTATGAGCATTCCACTAGTAGATGCAGTACACAGGTCATTAGTAAAAATGTTAAAAAGTAGGGGTCCTAGGATGCATCCTTGGGGGATTCCAGTGGGGTTTAGTAGAAAGGGGGAGAATACAATTTACCATTTTACTGCTTTTTTTCTATTGTGTAAGTAACTATGGAACCATTTTTATGTAGGTGGGGTAACTCCTAGGTTAGAGAGCTTGTTCAAGATTAAAGAGTGTGACACAGTATTAAATGCCTTTGAAAGGTCAAGAAATAGAGCTGATGATACATAGTAACCTGTGTCTCGAGCTCTGTTTACATATTCAGTAAAGGCTAGGAGGGCTTTTATTGTGCTACGGCTAGAAAGAAACCATGTTGTGTGTTTGTAAAGAGGTTGTTATACTGTAAGTATTTCATGAGTTGAAGATGAATACATTTTCCAGTATTTTAGAAATGGGAGAACGTATGGCTATGAGTCAAAAGTTTGTAAGTTCAGTGGAGTTACCTCCTTTGTCAATGGGGATGATATGGCACGGTTTCCAGATGTTATGTTCTATAGATTCAGATATGGATCAATTGATCAGGATGCTAACTGGGTATGGTATGGAGTCAGATATGGATCGATTGATCAGGATGCTGACTGGGTCTGCTATGGATTCAGATTGCTTGATTAGGATGCTAACTGGGTATGCTACGGAGTCAACTGCTAATTTTAGGTATGTAGGAGGGAGGTTGTCAGTGGAGGTAGAGCAGGGTTAGAGTTTGTGCAGTAATCTTTGAGGCTTGTAGGTATTAGCTGAAGACAGAAAGTGAGATGGTTCTCAAGAGAGGGTTCACTGCTTTGAAGGTGAATGTGAAGTATTGGGGTAGACAGAGAGGAAGAGAGGTAGGTGTTTGTGGTTTCAGTTATAAGATCAGCTATAGATTTTATGAACTGGATGTTAAAATCTTAACCAATTTGAGAGCGAAGGGCATTGAGTGAAATCTTAGATTCTTTTTAGCTCCATGGTGAAGTAAAGTTATCACAGTGGACCAGAATTTTTTTTTTTGGATTGGTTTTATGTTTCTGCTGTAGGTGACTATAATATAGCTGTTTATCTTTGGTAACTTGTTTTTTTTTTTTTTTTTTTTTTGCTTGGTTACGTAGTTGCTTGAAGGTAATTTGATCCTGTTCTTTATTGCTTTGTTTCCATAGAGCCCAGGCTGCATCCTTTTTTCATTAGGTTTTTACATTCCTTAGTTAGCCAGGGGATGGGATTGTTTTTGATTCTTTTGGTGCTAGTAGTTTTAGGAAGCAGTTATGCTGCCTCAACTAGTAGCAGTACCTTTAGTGGTTACCAGTTTATTTTACAAAGTAGATCATTAAACCTGTCTTTAGAGAAGCTGGTGAGATTACAAACAGATTTTAGAGTGTGAGTTTTTGGTGGGTGAATGTTTGCTCAAGTGACAAAAGCAGGTAGGTGGTCACTAAAGGAGGTTGCATATGTAACAGCAGTGGCGTAACTACGAGAGGCGAAGTGAGGCAATTGCCTCAGGGCGCCAAGCAGCAGGGGGCACTTTGAGTTGTTGAGTAATATAAATGGATTGCTGCTTTATTCATTGATCCAAGTATCTCACTAAAATATATCTTCAGCAGCGTCACTATTTTTTCCCCTTTTGAAAATACTCTATCACCACTTAACGGGCAGCCAAAAGAGGTTATAATTTCATTTGTGTGCGTGAATGGAGGGTGGTGAGACCCGGCAGACTGCTAGGTTTTTCCTTTCAGATCGAGATGGGCCGAAAAGTTTTCAACTTCATATTGCAGGACTAGCGCTACCAGTAGGGGCACAGATTTTCTGAGGACCCCTAAAGAGAGTGGCTTTGGCAATGCTACGGGGTATCTCAAACCTGATGTGTACACTGCCCCTCTTCTTAGCATTGCTAGGGATTAGTGGGGCCCAGTACGAGAAGTACAGCTTTGCAGGGTTCCCCAAATCTGAACTCATGCCTCTGGAATCAGCCTATGGCTATGCCTTGGACCAGTATGCTGCTGAGAACTGGAAGGAGAGCGTCAAGTACCTGGAGATGAGCCACCGGCTCAACCGGCTGCTGCGGGACAGTGAGGCGTTCTGCAGCCACAACTGCAGCCGGGTGGCTCGTCGGGTGGGGGAGTGAGGCAACCATGGAGCTGGAGGCATTTGGCCACGTTCTTAGCCGGGCAGCCTGCCTCAAAGGTTGCAAGAGTACCTTGCCAGTGTTTCAGCTGAACTGACCAAAAGCAGACTTACTCCGGTACTTTGATAAACTAATTCCTTATAGATATCTGCAGTTTGCCTACTTCAAGGTAATCACTGATAAAAAAAATGGTTCATTTTGTTATTTATTCATTGCAAAAATTACTGCTAAATGTAAAGAGGTAAGGCCTTTTGGATTCTAACAAGGAAGGCTCTGACTTTCGATAGATTTTGAGGTTTGTTTTAGAATATCCTTCTCTGTGCACAAGAACAAAGAATAGAAAAGTCAACAGTATGCCAGGTGTGGCAGATGCCCATAAGGATGACACAGAAGTAAGTGTATAATGCAGTTAGTAACACACAACCAGTGCCAATTGCACTGCCTGGTCTGTGACTAAAAAAGAAAAATATCCAAACAATTGATAGGCCTTTGTTATTGTTGCGATACTGGTGTTGCAAAAGTTTTAATGCTTATTATGCTGCCAAAGAAACACAGCATTATAACTGTGCCCTAAAAAAGGTAGTGGCAAAAACAGAAGTTGCATCAAGAAGAATGGAAAGTCAGACACAAGTCTTGTGGTTAAAAAAAACTTTAAAAAATAATGTACTTTTGTTTGGGAAATTGAAAATGGTGAATGACAGGTAGTAAATAGACCTGTACTTCAAGAACATTAGGTGAGAGTGAGCCCACACCTCCCAAAAAAAATACTTATTACAGACTAGTGATTAGTGCATTTTAAGCCTGCCTAATTTCTCTTTTGGGGTTTGAATTTAACCTGTCCTGTTTGGTGTTAGATTGACCTTAACCATCCCATGGTCGATAATATGTTACCCATAGTGAGAATAACTGGGCTCATACCATAAACAAATTGTGGAGATCTGTGCTTAGAATAAAGTATTTAGACGCTGCCTCTGTCCATTAGAAGTAAAAGAGGGCAGTCCTGGGGTAAATTTCTATTACCCATCGACAGATCCAATTTGTACTTGAATATGGTCAGGGATGAGATTTTTTGTGTATGGGGAGTCTTCCAGAGCAGTGGTATCCTCTCTGAGATATATCTGTGCCATTCTGTTGATGTTGCAGAAGAGGTTTTGATTACTGCATCAAGTATTTCTGTTGCCATTTGACTTGCTGATGTGCAATAGGTCCATCAGTAATGGGCAGGAGGATGCCTTGCACACCAGACACAGGTCACCTTTTGACAGTCTGTAGGATACCGACTATAGTGACAAGGCACTGAGGCAGTCCATGGAAGACATATTATTTCACCTTTTACCCTTTTAGTAAGGTATCTCTGTGAGCATTCCAGTTGTTGCCTGTGTCTAGACAGATGCATGCAAAAGGGGCATTATAAAATTCAATGACTAGCCTAATGAGGGCAGATTAAAAGTGGACAAAGACATCCCTAGCTCTAGATTCAATTGCTTTTTTTATAAGCTGTGCAATATCGAAGCACTTTCTTACAACAACACACACATGTTGTGAATTCTTTTTTGTATGCATCTAGTACACACCCAGGCCACTTGATAAGGTCTCTGCCCTCTGGTGAAGTCCATAGGGCTAGAACGGATGAGATTAATTTCCAGACTGTAGCTGTGGATACAGTTGATAGATAATTATCTAAGGGTTATAATTACAATCTTCACATAACCACGTGACAAAAAGTTGTAGATGGAGATAATCAATTTACTCAGAAATATAAATATGGTGAAAAGGTGTTTTGGAATTATAAAGGGGAAAGGGAGGATATGTATTTTGTTTCTTGAAGGTTATTGCGTATCTTGAGGAAACATTCCAATATTATTACATTGGATGTCATATATATAAGAATTTGAAATTCAATATTTCATATAAAAATTCACCTAGCAGAGCAAGTAGAGTTGTACACACACACACACACACACACACACACACACACACACACACACACACACACACACACACACACACACACACACACACACACACACACACACACAGGTAGTGAGGTTTTCGAGTCTCAGTGTAGGGATGCACTACTTGTAGTTGCATGGATCAGGGAACTACACAAGTCATTAATGGGAAGCTGTTCAATGTTCCAGGAGTACTTTAATTCAATTACTTACTGTCCTCCCATGTTACAAAGACATGTCTGCATTATTTCTTCCTGGGCCTCTGCTGAAAATTGTTTTTTTTGTTCCAAGTCAGACTGTTCTGATTAACAAATGTTATGGCTTCGTCCAGGCTTTTTGTGCTAAGATTGACAAGGCTTTTTGTGCTATGGCAAGAACTGAATTCACTGAATATGTTTGAGGGCTGTATTCCCTCATTACTGCGTTTGTCCAGGTGTTTTGTGCTAAGAGGTTGACAGCTATGGTGAGAACTGAATTCATTAAATGATAGCCATTTAAATTTCAGTTTTCCTCACTTTCACAAAGCAGCTGATTTGGTGTAGTGGTATGTTGCTCTGACTGTTTTGCACAGGGACCTTGGTAGTAAAATGTATGGTGGTAACACAGTATTTTTCTTTCACAAAGCAGCTGATTTGGCATAGTGGTATGTTGCTCTGACTGTTTTGCATCCAGACAGAAGGATGAGTATGAATTCCCGCAATGGTGGGAGGTTGGCGTAATGGTTAAGGTGTTTACCTTACAAACATAAGGTGCAGGGTTTGATTCTCACATGAGGTAATTGGCTAGGCTGAAAATGGCCCACAAGGGCAGTTAGCCTAGTACTAATCTATGAACCTATGGTGGCAAGTACTGTTTTATAATTGTTTTATTTTTACTTTTTGCTGAAATAGCACGTCTCCAGATTTCAGTGTTTTATGCCACTGTCATAGGTCAAGCGAACGCAACTATATGTGATTTATTTGGCTTCGGTCATCTCAATGGCTTGGGTTCCCGGGGGGGGGATGTTGGGGTGCCTAAGAAAAGTTTGCCTCAGGGCGCTTCTAACATAGTTACGCCACTGTGTAACAGCATTGGTAAAGTTAGAGGGATGTGATACCAGGATCCAGTCTAAGGCAGACTGTTGGGTGTAGTGTTTGTTGTATCTAGTAGGGCAGGAGATGAGTTGAGAAAAAGTATATAGGTTGATGCTATTAGTGGGTAGTTCGGATGTAATAGTTTGACAGTCTATGTTGATGTCTCCTAAAATGATAGTTTCATGTTGAAATGTTTGGGTGGCTCAGGAGAGTACATCTTCTAGAATAGGAGAGATATGGCCTAAGGGGAATGTAGAGAACAATGATGCAATTCACTTTGTATTATTAAGGTATATAGAAAGGATATCAACAATTCTGCTGAGGAAAAAGTAGGGGTATTATTTATGTATGGTGTGATATGAAAGTTGTCAGGATAGAGTAATACTATGCCTCCACCTTTTTTATGGGTTCTATCAGATCTAAGTATACTATAGTTGGAAGGTAGGAATTCAGAGTCAGGTATGTTAGGCAGGTTTCAGTAAGGGCTAGTATGTCAGGCTTGTACTGATCTATACAGGCATAAAGGGGTGGAATTTTGTTGCCTAGGCTTCTGATGTTGAGTGTCATAGTGTTTATTTTTTTGTGTTGTGTTTTGTGAAGAGGATTAGTGGTGGAGCCAGGGCTAGGGTGGATGTCACCGCACTGTGATAGTAGAGAGATTAGATAGGAGTATATATTGTTCAGTTTTTTGGTGGGGGGTGGATGTAAGAGGTATGCAATAGGGTTTGCTATGTACAGAGTCCAGGAGTTTAGGGACTGGGTAATAAGGTAAGTTGTACAGAAATAGTTGAGTTGAGATATTCTCAAAGCTGTGATGATGTGTTTGGTAACTGGAAGAATATGTATCAGTTGGGGTAACTATTTTTGGCATAAGCTGTGGAAGTGATGTGTGTGTTAGTATTATTAAAGAGTTTTATTATAGGGTAGTGGTGAATGTTTGTTAGTAAAGAGTGAGATACTTAGTATGTGGAGTATAAGGGGTGGAGTAAGGAGGTTTTTAGGTGTTTGCAATGTGGGGGTGGGGAAAGAGTAGTAAGGGGTGGTTGTTTGGTAGTGATTGGTTTAACAGGAAGATTGGAGGGAGGTTGTGATTGGTATAGGGGAGATAGGGTGGAGATTATGTAAGTATAAGTGTAGGGGTAGGGTGTGGGTAGGAATTGGGGGTAGGGTAGGGAAGCAGAGTGAGCCCAAGCTTATCAAGGGTGAACAGAGCAGGTTGGACTGGGATGCAGTCACGGCAGACTGGAGAAAAACTATTAGTCAATGTAGCTGAGAGAATTAGCAGAGAGATGCTATGACTGGTTTTTTAACTTACACTAAATAAAGTAAGTACAGATGATAAATGTGACTATCAATGAGCAAGGGGAAACAATACAGAAACCAGAAGATAAAAGTAGTGGTGGGATTGGATAGCTGATAAGAAGAGACAGTAGAGAATAGAAAAGGGTGGGGGGACAGCAGGAGTTTAGGTTAGGCTAGGTGGTGTGCTTGCAGCCATTAAACACACAAAGTAATGGCAGGTAAATGTGAGGACTTAACATACATTAACAAGGCATATATTCTTGCAGAGCTGCTTGAGCTGCATTGAGGACGTGTATTTAGCTTAAGACTAGAGATAGATGTGTTCCGTACTGCTGCAGTAGCCTGGAGATACAGCCTTAATATCTATTTTTCTTCTTAAAATCTAGTTAAAATGTTCTTGGATATGAAGTTGTAGCCCTAGGAGAGGTACAAGACAAGGATAGCAGGTTATGTTATACGTTACATCCCTCTTCATATCCTTAATGCTTGCAATAGAGAGTAACAAACATCTAAAATGCTAAATAATATACCAATTTATACCACAGATTAGGAATAACGTGACATATATACATCATTTCTTTGAGTTAAAAGCTTTTCAAAGTCTATAGTGGCATAATATTTCAGTCTTTGCTATCACAGCACGTAACATGATCATGCTATTTATCTGGTTTTGTAATAACTTTCCCGTATCGAGAAAATTGACTGTCACTTGCAATTACTCA
Source organism: Protopterus annectens (assembly GCF_019279795.1). Taxonomy (NCBI): domain Eukaryota; kingdom Metazoa; phylum Chordata; order Ceratodontiformes; family Protopteridae; genus Protopterus; species Protopterus annectens. The sequence goes on along the minus strand of NC_056745.1, from coordinate 1,433,351,687 downwards.
AGTCATAGCTGGTTCTACAGTCACATCCGGACATTGGTCATAATCAGATAGATGTTCAGCATCAGATCTCAAAATTGCAGAACTGGCTAGTATGCAGTCATTGTCAGGCTATATATTGTGATTCATATTAAAGAACATTTTCCGGCTGAGGCATTTGTGACACTTCCTGGCCCAAACTTTCCCTTACAGTCAGTTCACTAAACTGTGATGAAACCATCCATTTTAGTGCAAGTGCTTTTTTTCTAAAGTTGAACCTTCTCTGGTTTAAGCATTGAATAGAGTAAGCTGGAATTTTATCAGCAGGGCAATGAAGCATTAGCATTCTCTGATACAATAATGGGTTAATTAGGTGGATATATGAAGGTTCAGAGGCAAGAATCAAGGTGGGAAGGTTCTTCTTTGAAATGAGGACATCAGAGCAGAAACCATAGTAGCTCAAATTGCAGATAAGGTCAAAGAGAATGGATTACAGTGGTTTTTGCATTTGTGCAGAAAAGAAGAAGGCAGTCTGTTGCAGAGGATTTGGGAGAAAGTGGAAGAAGGCAAGAGGAAACAAGAGTGTCCAGCAAAAGAGGCAGATAGATTGTGCGAGAGAAGTCCTAAAACATTCAGGCATCACTGTTGAAGAAGGAAGGAAAGAGGAATTGAATAGACAGAGATGGCAACAGTTGACACAACATCCCAACCCCATGTAAAAAATGGGAAAAAAAGAGAATGATGATGGTTTATCTCGGATAAGTTGTGTTCGAACAAAGGAACCAGGCACGGGGTGTCTTCATTTCCCTTTGTTATTTGCTTTATATTTAGAGCCATTAGCAAAGAAAATAAGAGGCTTGGAAATTCAAGTATATAAGTGTTATGGTAATCAAGAAAATGTGGCTTTATTTGCAGATGATATTATTTTTGTATGCAATAAATCCAGAAAAGAACATTACTGTGTTATGGTACATTCTGAGAAAGTTTCAAGTGATTTTGGGATATAAAATTTATGAAGATGCAACAAAGGTCATAGTAGTAAATTATGTACCCACACATGAATTGGTTCAGCAGTACCCATATTTAGTATGGATTAAAAGGGATTTTGTTATGACAGTTAAGCATATCTCGAAAGACACTAAAAATATAACACAAAAACTTAGAAACTGGAAGCTGTTGTTTATGGATATGGATTGTAAGATAAAATCTGTGAAAATGTTTTTCGTCCCTCTAGTTGTATATACAGATCAGGCATATTTTTATGAACCAGAGGAAAAGTTGTGGGCAATAATTACTGAAGAGTTGAAGGAATTTGTTTGGAAGGGGAAAAGGGCAACAGTTAACTAGTGCAAGTGGATCCTCCCCATAAAACAATGTGGTTTAACATTACCTGATTTAAATGGATATTTCAGAGTTACATAAAATAAACAGAAGGTTATAAGTCAATGTGAAAAGGGGTGATGATGACGCTAGAGAGGGGGGGGGTCTAGACATAAGGAGAGAGTGGGATTTTGATGCAGATCCTTAACGAGAATAACAGGAACCAGAGTATTATATTCATAAAGTTGCAAAAAGTATTATAAGAACTAAGTTACCACTGAAATGGAGAAAGGAGATTTTGCCAAAAGGATGACTGCAAATAGACAAGACGGGAATGAAATTTACTGGAGAAAACTGGCAAAAGAACCAAGATATTAGGAGCAAACAGCTAGAGAGTGAAATGTAATAGAGTGGGATGAGGTCAAGCAGAAGTTTCCTCTGCAGATTAGAGAATGCCTTCCCTTCCCTATCAGGGATTGATATCAGTGTGCAGGGAAAAAAGGGGAGAGGAGAATCCTGAGTAAAAGACCAGCTCTAGTAGAATATTTAGTCTACTCTAGAACAGAAGTTGCTCTTCAAAAAGTATAATTAGTAGGGATATAAAATGCTGCATGATAACTACAAGCATCAATCAGAGGAGGTTATAAAAGATTGGGAAGAGAAAATGGAAAACCAATTTACAAACAAACAATGGAGGACATATGCATGGCTCCCAAACATGGAACAATATCTAGAAGGTTAATGAATTTTTGTAAGTGTTTACAGGGGTATTTTTATTCCCCTAGTAGATGTCAAAAATGCTTTCCTCATATAGATAGCAAATGCTGGAGATGTGATGGGAAACTGGAATGTAACTGAGAACATCTTTTCTGAGAGTGTGAGGAATTGGTAGATTTTAAAACTACCCTACAGAGTGCTCTGGCAGAAGTATTGGGGGAGAAAATTGCAGCAACTAAAGAAGTGAGTCTTTTGAGCTGGGACACAGGATCTGAAATGCATAGACATTGCAAGGCTTTATCAAGTTTAATGCTGCTGACTGCCAAAAAAAGCAACTTGCTAGAAAATGGAAATCAAACTGTATACCAATTGTAACTGAAGTGCTGAATATTAGTAAAGAGATAAAAAGAACTGGAAGTGAGATCTTCAGAAAAGGGAAGGAAAAAATGACATAGAAATAAATGGAAGTTGTGGGAACAATACATGAAAAATAATGGCCCAGGGATATATATACATATATTTTTTGTTACTGTCACTCAAAACCGTTCCTTTTACCCACAGACTAGTTATGGCCAGTGTGCCCCAGAGTCACTGCTGAGACCTCGAACAAGTTCACACCACTCTTACACATTTACATTTTTATGTGTCTTATGCTCTGTAACAAGTGTGACATTGGTATAGTATGCTTAACATTACTTCAGCCCTCTTCTCCACCTGCTGTCACCTAGAGGGTTATGGCCAGGCTTCATAAGGAAAGTAGAATGGACTTAAGGGCCTACATAACTGTATGCAGCTGACATGACATGGTGTGAGTTTCAGAATTTGTCTATGTTTCTCTCTCCAAAAGTGATGCCAGCTGAAGTATATATGCTAGATGATATTTAGGAAGGTGGTAACATTCTATTAAAAAATGCTCAGTCCAGTCACAAATGAGTAACATCTAAGTATGAGAATCATTTTCCTGTACATGTTATCAGCCCAGATTATAATTTTGCAACAAGTGATAGTGCCTCTCCAGCATTTATGTTAGAGAGAATAGTACTTGGGGGGACTGTGATGAAGTATAAATAAAGAGTACCTAGAACACACTCTGCTGCACAAAATAGAATAAAAAGGAACAGCATGCAGAGAAGATTTGATTCAGAGGCATACGTGACATGGTGGTGTTAGGCAAAATTAACACAGTATACAACATATGTAAATGACTACATAATGATAAGTAAATGAGCTTCAAGATGCAAATCAGGGGCAGCAGATATGCAAATGACCTCATCAAACATGGTGGAACAATTCAGAATTGTGCAAGGCAGGTGTACTGCTCAATCCAGGGAAGTACCAATGCACAGAAAACCAGAATGCTTGTGATAGGTGCAGCTACAGCAAAGCAGCATGTGTAAGTAGCTATTGTCAGAACCAGTATCTGCAAGGTGTCACACTTTGGTCCTCCTCATCAATGCATGTGGTATCATCAGTGCCTAACGTGGCACTGCTTGGCTGACCATCAGTTTCTGGACCACTGTTATGTGGACAGAGATACCATATGGGACCTTACTAAATTGTGTCATCTATATGCAGAATCAGGAGGGATGAATAAATAGCACATCCCAGTGGGCTCTAAAGTAAGTGCACTTTTACTAGCTACAGAGCCCCTTCAGCAATATACAGGGGACATGCTAGCAATTTGACAGGTGTCAGTCTGACATAACTGAAGTCAAGTTCCTTGACATTTTTCTGATATATCCCTTCCAAATACCACAAAGGGCAGAACTATCCCAATTTAGGCACTATACACCATTGCCATTCCCTGAGCTCCTGGCAGCCAGTGATTGCACACATATTGCTATAAGGGTTCCACCTAGTCCTCATGGTGTCAGGTACATCAAAAAGAAGGATCTTCACTCTCTTAACTGATGGGTGATTGCAATGCCCAGGGTATAATCATGTTTTGGTGTACCACCCAGGCAGTTCCTATGATTCACATATCTGGTGCACATCTAAGGTGTGCCAACATTTCATGCAGAGTGACTTTACACATGGTCATTTACATGGTAGCTGAAAATGTAGGTACAAAGCCCACTGTATACAGTTGCTTTGTTAACAGGTAGCAGGCCACATATAGTGCTGTTGGTGATGTGTGTTGCAAGGAAGCTGGATATGCATTGGAATCAGGGATGAATAACTCTTATTTACAACCCCTCAGAGATGCAATACTGTGCACAAACAGAGATGGAATGTAGTAGAATATGTTTTCATCAGCTTAATAGACATTTCAACTACCTTGATTCATCTGGAGGGTGCATTGCAGTATCCATCGCACATCTGCGGCCAGATATTTGTAGTGTGCTCCATGATACATACCAGAGTTATGTGAAAACAACTCCAGCAGCAGTGGAACATCCAAGCAGGACATGTCATACCTATTAGAGCAGCAGGCAAGGAGGAGGGCACCCAGTTAGAGGAGAAAGCGGCAGCATCAGGACCCCCATGCAAGGCAGAATGAGGTGTAATATATCACAGAACTGATAGAGGTGGCAGCTGGGCCACAACTATGTGTCATAACACAGCAAAGAATAAAATGATTGTATTACCAGACTCTGGCTATGTAATACAGTATGTGGACTGGCCATGCTGTGCACCAGACATTGCCTTATTCACACAGGTTAAGGAGTGGGAAGGGCATAGTTGTCATCACTTACACAGGTAAGAGAACACAGTGACAAGTGACAGCCATGCTATTATATAAGCCACCAGTCATGGGAGGTGGATGTAGTAGCCTTTCAGTCTGCTAATAGGTAGTTAGAGGTCAGTGATTACATCCTTCAACAGGTGGGGTGGAACTACCATGTCACAAACATTGATAATGTGTGTACTGTGGTGGTCTGTGGTCTTTATACTTTGTTTTTTCCTCATCCACCTTGCTTCACATCATCAAGGCTCTAACCAGTGCCCCCATCCAACACCATGTCTACTAGCTTGTCCTTCAATACCCCAGATGTATTACTGATTCCAGGTTGGGGCCAGCATGGAATCTAAGGGCATTCTGGTGAGTCTGACCGGTAACTAGTTCCCGGCCTGGGAGAAAGATTAAAGTGCCCCCCCTCCAGATAGACACACACATCCTTCACTGCCATTGCCTCAAATGCCTGACCCACTAACTGAATCTGGGTTGCCTGGGCCTTAGTTAGGATTTTATCTCTCTACAGCACAGTGTTGGACTAAGATTTTATCCCTCTGACACAGTGTTGGCCTATTGCTTTGATTCTTGATGCAGTCCATGGAAGGAATTGTGTAGTTCTACAGGAGCATGGCTGTGCACTGTGGCAGGGTATCCCATTTCAGGAGCAATCATATGTGCATGTCCATGACAGGATGACAAGCACAAGTAGGCAAGGCACTCCATCTACTCACAGGGGATATTAATGTTGTACAAGTATGGGAGCAAACACATGCAAATGGATGACATGTCCCACAAGTGGCACCTGAGTTGCTTCAGGGACCACATACATAACACCGCCCATGGCCAGCTGTGTTGGCTTCTTTGGCCACAGCCAAATTTAATGCTGTCTCAGAAATAGTCTGTTTTATTTGGATATGCCTGACCTGTGACTGTTACCTTGCATCTCACCATTCCATGCCCATAAGCCGTAGGACCTGCAGAGGTAGACTACAGAATTGTGACCATCTGCCTCATGAATGCATTAATGGATGTCATGTTAGTCATCAGTGGCATTTATAGCACCATCTGCACCTTGTCCCTATACCGCATGTCACCTAGCAGGCAATAGATGTTACCCTACTGACCATGCAGGTATTGTACGCCATCTTCAGGTCACAGTTACCATCTCCACAAAAGTGCATGTGCATAGCAATTATCTGTGCCTGAACCACTGACCTACACATCTGCTGATTAATGCCAAGTGTTGTACTTAGGTTATGGACAAAGCTAGAATTATGGTGGCAAGTCACACCACCATTGCCCCTCCCTTGTGAGGTGTATGCACATGTCCGTAATAGTGTGGTGCAAACAGGGCATCTGGACTGTAGAGTCTTGTGTAGCCTTTGTGGGGCTCACAGTTTCAAGATGTCTGCCAAACAATGATGAAGCTGGGGTTTTGGCCTGCACCTGCATAGGCTCCTTATTATATAGGGATGAGCATGAGCTCTACAGTGTTAGTTTTACTGGCAGTGCCACTGTGTTAACAGACTGTGACATTTACATGTTGTCATCATCATTATCAGTCAAGGCTGGCCTGCTGACATCAGGGGGTTGCTGGATCCTCTAACAGTACACAAAAACAAGATGCCTCTGTCAGTATTGTAATAAATGAGAACCTCAGCAACTATGCAATAGTCTCTGAATACCATATGGATACTTGCATACCTCGTTGTTCAGGCTACTGCAGTTGCAGACCAGAAGTACTTGAAGGGCAGGTATACGTATAAGTATCTTGGTAAATAAGCAGCCTCATGTGCAGTGCACTGTGCAATGTGACAATGTAAGCCTGCTCCATCCTCTATAGAGACTCATGCAGTCATCTCCAACCCACCATGCACATCCATGCCAGCTCTGAATATGAGGGTTCCCTCCCTTTCCCTAGAATACTCCTGTCTCTGTTAGCTGCATCTACATCCTGTGATGGACATGTCTTTATCAATGTCCATTGCTTCTCCTTGGCGTGCAGTATCACATCAGTTGCCCTTCATCAAACCTGATGTAAACTCCTATTATAGCCTGCTCCATTATTGATGTCTTCTATCATTCCCTGACACACTTGCTCTTGAAAAGGTCTGTCCACATTACCTTTGGACAGAATGTACAGGTCGTGCAGCTGAGAGCCTGCAGCACTTCCTCAGTCTATGGGGCAGTGAACTTTTTCAGTCATTGCATCTCTTACAGCTCCATAACAATATGTATACATCTGTGTAGTACACGTGTTAGACAGTATGTGTATGGCTGTGTGTGCATCTCCCACATGATTGTACGCTGTCTCCCAACCCCATAAGGTACCCAGTTACCTGTGTCCTTTTGTGCTTTGACAGTTCCTCCATTTCTATACAAATTGCAGCTACAGGCTGCATCACCATATCAAAACACTATAATATACTGCATACCCTATTCCCCAACACCTCACCAAGTGTACAGAGTCCATTATGTCCTGTGTAGCATGTCTTGCCCTAAGTGCTCATTGCTACTGGTGTCCCACCCACCACCTACAGCCTGACATGGCAGTTCTGTGGATTTGTGGTGTGTTTCTATACCCACATACACTATCTTCTTTGTGTACTTGTAGCTGCTGTCTACCACTGACATTCAGTACAGATCAGGATTACTTTACCAGGTGCCTTGCCTTCCTTCAGTACATCTATTTCACCTTTTTCACCAGTGTCAAAGTCCAATTTCCTAATACAGTTAACTCCTCTTTCCACAGTTGCTCACATCAGCAATGATCTCTCACAATATGATGGTGACTCTTTTTATCACATTACTTCGGGCCTCATAGTGTGGAGGTTACATTAACAAGGGAAAATATTAAAGCTGTCTCTGAATCAATAACTTAAAGTACAACCCTATCATCAAAAGTGGTACTACCCTGCTTATCTCTACCTGTCCCGGCGCTGTTCACTCTATGCTCATGCATGGTGTCTGCCAAGCTGACTAAAGAGCCATTTTGTAACACCATGTTGATGTGCAACAAGAAGAGACCACTTGGCGTAATGGTTAACATCTTCCAGTTCCATGCACAAGGTACAAGATTCAATCCTGATCTATGGCCAATGTCTGTTTGGAGTTTGTATGTACTCCCCATGTCTCTGTAGGATTCTTTCCACCTCCAAAAAACATACTGCGTGTTTCCATCTCAAACTCACCAATGAATGGGGCTGTGGGCAGCAGCACAGACTCTACATGGTGTCTTATATGGGGAAGTATTGCATAACCAACCACATTGGGCATCTACTGTGGTGTGCAGTATCCTCAAGATAGGAAAACACGGATCACAGACAGAATGCTGTGACAGGGCTAGCCACTCAAAGGTGTAAAATATGGCTCTAGGTGATTTGGTCGTGTTAACTAATGTTGCCAAATGGGCATGGGTATTTGGCAGTGATAAGAGGTTTGAGGATCTGATCTACGCCAGGGACTAGGAGGTGTGGATGTGCCCCTATTGGCCAGTGTGTGCCTGACATAAAGCTCAGCAGCCCTGGGCCAATAAGCTTCTAGCTGGCCAGTATCCAGTTGCCCAGCCTGTTTTCTCTGGGATAGCTCAGTTGAGCAAAAGCTGGACATAAAACCAATCAACCTGCCAAACATGAACTAAGAATCGCTGCTGACAGGATGGAGCTCGGAAGTGGATGACATGATGGTAAATGTATCCAAGAGACAAGATGGGAAGGCAGTTCAGCAAAGCCACTTGGCTTAGCATCCAAATGGCAGGCTAGAAATGATGTAGGAATTGTAGTGAGAGGGGCTTCAAAAGGCAGTAAGAGATGTTAACAGAATTAGTGACAGACTCATGGCAATCAGAGTCCAGCCTAATGATAAGGCAGTATTCATAATCTCAGCCTATGCCCTACAGCAGGGTTGTGACAGTGAAATGAAGAGCACGTTCAGGCAGCAGGTGCAGGGCCTACTAAATAAAGCAGGACAATCTGAATTGGCGTTGATATTAGATGACTTGAATACACATAACGGGACAGACAGAAAAGGATATGAGGACTGATTGGATCCATATGGGTGGGGAACCAAGAATAAAGAAGAAGACACCATTCTAGACTTCACATGATTCAGAAAGAGAGACAGTCACGGGATCACATATAAAAGTGGCCAACATGCAACTCAGGTTGGCTTACTCCTGGTAAGGACAGGGCGCTGGGATAGAATCATTGATTGCAAAGTCGTTTCTAGTGAAATAGTTGGCCCACAGCAAAAAACATTGGTTGCCACAATCAGCTGCAAGCAATAGTCAGAGAGTTTAATGTCAATTGAAATTAGGCTGAAGACCTGGAAGCTAACTGAAGAGAATTTACAATAGTTCAAGGAATTTTTTAGGGCTGTAGCATCCCCAAGAAGCGGAGGAAACAGGTGGAGGTGAAGAAGAATGGCAGCTCTGCAAAACAGCATGTGTGGGGACTACACAACACATATATGGTCAAGACAGGCATGGAAATAAGGTACATAAGGAAAGCTGGTGGTGGAACTGGAGAAGTCAAGGTAGTCATCAAAAGAAATGAGTGCAGGAAAAAGCGAGAAGTAGAAAACATGGACCAGGCTAGGAAGAAATACTGATTAGATAGCAAAGAGGTTAAGAAAGGAGTTGCACTAGCAAAGAACAAGACATCAGAAGCATTCTACCAGCTTCTGGAAAGTGACTCAGTAGGCGGCACAATGAAACTATATCAGGTTGCACGGCAAAGACAGAAAGATAAAGAAGATAGTCAGACACCCTTCATAAAGGATGCCAGCAACAACCTGCTGACCAGTCCAGAGGACATCAAAGGCAAATGGAAGGAGCACTTACAGAAGCTTCTGAGTGAAGGAACCCCCACAGAGGCTGTACTGCTGGGTACACAACCTACAATGAGAGAAGAAGAGCAGCCTGCCCTAGAAGAAGTAAGAATAGCATGAAGGAAAATGAAGTCAGGGAAGGCAGCAGGCTCAGATGAGGTCACAGCAGATATGATAAAGATGCTGGGTGAGATAGAAGAGAAATGTCTCCTGAGAGTACTCATAGCAGTGTGGAGAGAAAGGCATATCCCAGATGACTGGAGAATAAGCATACTTGTGCCAGTGTGTACAAGAATAAAGGGAACATCCACAATTGTGGGCAGCACAGAGGTATCATATTCCTGCTGCATTGCATGAAAGTTCTGGAGAGGGTTACTGATAAATGGATATGCAGAGCAGTAGAAAGTAATATGGGAGATGAACAGTAGATAACTCAACCACTAGTGGCAACATTGTGCTGTCTTTACCACTCTGGGAAGTACTGAGAGGAGAAATCCCACCTGTTATATAGATATCTCTGTGACACAAGGTGCAAGAGCAATAACATTTGAAAAACCATACGGTCATTAAGAGTTTGAATACAAGTACAAGGTACTTTTGAAAAAGGGTGTATGAAGCCCATATTTCAGAATTTTTTGAAAAGGCGTGTAACAGTAAAGAACGGCAATGTCACATTTGTTTCTTGGAAGCAGTATGCCTTGCATATGGAAAATCTACTTTTTAGTATATGTGGCTAATATTTCACATATATACACAACCTAATGTATGTCTAACTTCTATGAAATGACAATACATTTCATATACAAATCACTTGCTTTTGTATGCCAGGCACAATACTTGTGTTGTAATGATCACATCTTGCCAGATATCCCATCTATGTGTTTAGGACCCTTATGTTTTCTGAAGTATGTATGCAGCATAAACCTGCCTGTCTAGATCATCACGTCCAACTGCAACCATGTGAGCCATGATTACTTGCAGTAAGAATGACCTTTAGACAGGAATGCATTTCAAGACAGGATTATAACCACACATGTATAGGCCTCTCTTAAGTGTATCTCCATTCATTCCGATATCAATAAATGTCAAAATTCTATGGTGTAAAGTTAGCTGTCATGTGGCAATATCAGTTAATACATTAAAGTGGTCTTTTTAATGCCTGTATTCCATGGATTTGATTCCCAGCTTTTACAATAATATTTTAACATTGCAACAACAACAAACCAACAACAGCACGAAGTTTTTCAGTCCCAAAGTAGAGAAGGCAAAATATGTGGAGATAAACATGTTGAACACAGGAACCTGTTATAATGGGTGCAACATCACACATGGCTCAGCTCCATTGTTGAACACTGGAACCTGTTATAATGGGTGCAACATCACACGTGGCTCAGCTCCATTGTTGAACATTGGAACCTGTTACAATGGGTGCAACATCACACGTGCTCAGCTCCATTGTTGAACACTGGAACCTGTTATAATGGGTGCAACATCACACGTGGCTCAGCTCCATTGTTGAACACTGGAACCTGTTATAATGGGTGCAACATCACACATGGCTCAGCTCCATTGTTGAACACTGGAACCTGTTATAATGGGTGCAACATCACACGTGGCTCAGCTCCGTTGTTGAACACTGGAACCTGTTATAATGGGTGCAATATCACACTTGGCTCAGCTCCATTGCTGAACACCAGAACCTGTTATAGTGGGTGCAACATCACACTTGGCTCAGCTCCATTGTTGAACACTGGAACCTGTTATAATGGGTGCAACATCACACGTGGCTCAGCTCCATCATTGAACACTGGAACCTGTTATAATGGGTGCAATATCAAATGTGGCTCAGCTCCATTGTTGAACACTGGAACCTGTTATAATGGGTGCAACATCACACATGGCTCAGCTCCAATGTTGAACACTGGAACCTGTTATAATGGGTGCAACATCACACATGGCTCGGCTCCATTGTTGAACACTGGAACCTGTTATAATGGGTGCAACATCACACATGGCTCAGCTCCATTGTTGAACACAGGAACCTGTTATAATGGGTGCAACATCACACATGGCTCAGCTCCATTGTTGAACACTGGAACCTGTTATAATGGATGCAACATCACACGTGGCTCAGCTCCATTGTTGAACACTGGAACCTGTTATAATGGGTGCAACATCACACATGGCTCAGCTCCATTGTTGAACACTGGAACCTGTTATAATGGGTACAACATCACACGTGGCTCAGCTCAATGTCATGTTTCACACTTTTACTGCTGTCTGCTGCAGACAGTCCCCATGTCTCTGCCAAGTGGTCCATCTGGTTACAATCACACAAAAGCACTTGGCAAGGCTGTGCTTCTTTGCACAATACCAGTAATAAGTGAGATCTGAATTAAGTGCCAATTCAGACATAAAGTTTGTAAGCTTGACTTTTTCAGACATGGCTGGCAAGGGATAGAATGGTGCTAAATTCAGAGCACAGAGTTGTGATGTTTAGGAGTCCAGGACTGTTGTGGCACTCCTTGGGAAGTGCTACATCCATAGGCTGCTGCAAGGGGATTATACCGGGACTCAGTATAAGGCTGAGGCTTAGAATAGCTTAGCCAAAGCTGTCTCCACTGCAACTGGCATGCCAAGCAATGGGAAACAATGTCATCATCACTATAGTGACCTTGAAAAGCACTAGCAGGACCTGTTAAGTTGATGGGAGTCTGAATTTAGGACTAGGAACACCCCCAACTGAATAAGTATAATGACCCATAACTCTCTATTGTATAACACCAATTATCTACCTAGCCAATGCAGTCACTCATTATGCTTTCAAATATATTTGACTTCTTTTTGTTCTCTACAGTTGTAGAAGAGTTTGCTGCATCTGTTAGGCACAACAGGAGAGATTACTGCACCTCAGAGTGGCACAGGGTAAGTATGAATCAAGTAAAAATTAAAGCCATTATATTATATTCATTCTCTCAAGTACTAGCATCTTCAGCAGGCATACATCATCACTCATCTCAAGCATGCATGCCTTCCCCAATAAGTGCTCCTGCTTGCATCAGGCAATTAGAATACCAGCTTTACTGTGTGTGGGTTCAGGACCCAGAAGCAGCATATTTTTCTAATTGATAATTATTTATAAGATCTTAACAGCAGTCTGTCAAGAAGAACTACATTATGTCAATTGTAATTATTTAGTTAGAATGCATAATTCCAATTCATCATAGTGAAATGAAGGCAGTTGTTACGTATATTCAGTCAGTAGCATTTGTTTATAACACATAAATACCTTTCCATCATATATGGATGTTGCAAAGATGTGAATTAGTAAATTATCAGAGTTTTTATGTATTGTCAAATATTTTTTTTAAAGTATACATTACTGTCACATGACATGTATTTAATTATCTCATATTTTTGTATCCCTCCACCCTTGTCTCTTTTTGGGGGGGGTTATAATTTCTTAACAATGTGCTGCTTGCCTAACTTGCTGATGACAATTAATTATCAACAGTACAGAGAGGTGCACTGCCCATTTTAGCTTGGCCCGGCATACCTCCACAGATGGCAGTACGGACACCCAGCACTTCAGGGTCACAGGCTGTCAGCGTTGCCTCCACACCTCCTGCCCTACCTGCTCCAAGTACATCAGGTAGCTCTGCCCAGATGCTGATGCAGTGGTACCCTCTGGGAGCAGTACTAGTGGAGGTGACAGGGCTGGTGGAGGATATAATGGAGATGGGCTTCAGTGCATGTATAGGCAGGGCTGAAAGAATCATGTTTCACATTGCAAAAATGATGCCACATCCAACACTGACCCAGTGAGCTGCTGTAGGAGACAGTGATTACAATTCTGAAGGTGAGGACTAGATTCTCACTGTTCTCATACTAGACATGGATGCACCTCTAGGATCCCCTGCTTATCCCCAATCATGGTGTCCCCAATCTTTTGTCTCCATCACTGTCCCTGTTTGTCTTATATGTCCTCTATGTCTGCTGATGCTTCCTAACCTACCCTACCTACATGACCCTCTCACTCCTAAGCACCTTCCCCACCCTACCTACATGACCGTCTCACTCCTAATCATCTTCCCCACCCTACCTACATGACCCACTCACTCCTAAGCAGCTTCCCCAACATTTCTCTCTTTCCCAAAAATAAGTAAATAAAAATGGGTGCCTGTCCAACAAAAAAAAATTATGCTCCATACATAGCTCTACACTTTGCCTATGTGTCATCCTAGCACAATTGGTTAGGTCCAATTGGTCAAAAAATATTATTCCATTGTTGTCACCCATCACTGGTTTGGTGACTCTGCAAAGTCATGAAATTGGGTGTACAACTGTACATTGACATTGTGAAGAAGAGTATAGCTATGTTGCTGTCCCACCACCCTCCTACAAATTTCTGTATTCCTTTCCCTGTGTGCTACGCTCTGTTTGTCAACCCCATTTTCACCACTGTCCTATCCACCTTTGTTCACATGTTTAATCTTGTCAAAAAATAGATTCACAGACAATACACACATGGCCAGAAATGGCCCATGGAAAAGCCGTCACTTTATGTCCTTGGCATTTCGGTTGAATTTGGCATACCATAACAGTGCTGAGTAACAATGAATGCTGTTTAACTTCTTATTGCAAAAACTGGACATTTCAGTCTAATCTGCACTGGTCTGGTTACTATCAAGGAAATAAGATCTGCTGTGCTATGGGAATACAGGGTAAAGCTATACTGAAGGTAGTAGTGTGAAATAGTTAATGTAACATACATTAGGTTGCTGGATGTATTGACTTAAGAGTTCCTATGTGGTGTGTTGAGATAATTACCCTGTTTGTAGACTGAATTGTTAGCATAGTGTCATGGGTTGAATTGCAGCTGTTTGTCAGTTTATTGCTTCATGGCAGTTCATATTCCTATCATATATTTCATTGCAAATGTCTGTATTGCTCTATGTATAACACATTTCCTTAACATAACATTGGAATAGTGCAGCAAGACATCATTTTCAAAAATACTGCAGCCCCAACATGGAGACTTATTAAGCAAACCTTATCCTGGCTAGGTATTCATGTTTATTGCATTCTCCCACCTCTTATTTGTACCTACAGCAATCAGTTTATTGTATGGACCAGGACAGATTAATGATGATGATTTAAGCAGTAAGACTAACATACCATACAGATGCTCCTACATCTCCTACAAAACACATTTCTGCTATTTCTCTCTGCATCTGTCTCCAACACTCTCTGTTGACCCCTCCTACTTCCATAAGTTTTCAGGGTGCTTCAGTAATGTTATTTTAATGGTGGAAAGTAGTAATTCCACTGTGGTGTAGTGAGCTAATGTCTGAATGTGTAAAGATTTTGTAATAATATCACGGGTTCTGTTCCACCCATTAGTTAAGTGTCAGTGACTGTTTCTGGTTCAGTAATATTTTGTTGAGAGTCACCATTATCTTTCTTCATTGATAATTTACTTTGTCCCTGCCTCTTTGTCACTTTGACAATGTATCTTCTGCTTTCTATATTGTTATTCTTCCCACCTCTACATTTTTGTGCAATGATTGGTGTCCAACAAATACAACTAATGTTAAATGGAAGTACAAGGCTTATAGCAATATATTTGCTTTTAATTGCCTTCATCCACATTACTCTGTCTCAGCTGGCTGCACTTTGCTAAGACATATTTAGTCAAATTTCTGTAAATTTCAAAAAGATGAAGAATTGGATGTACGGATTACATACATTCATGTTTGTTGACATCCGCTGACAACTCTAAACTGTCACAAATATGAATTTCTATATATTATGCTAAAATAACACTCAGGTGTAAATTAATGACAGGCATGCTGAAAATGGTCGGATACCTACAGATGACAACATGCTTCATGATGTTTTATTTGAGTACTTTCTATGTACATATTGGCTAAACCTCTTTACTTAGCACATCATTATCCTGCTGCTGCACTAATCTGCCTGCTACCTATTGTAAATGCTGTCTTGTAAAGATCATTATGCATGAGTTTGCACAAAGCAACACAGAGTACTGCTAACTACTATTGTAAGTTCAACACTTCTATATATGATTATGCATACACTAATGCTTTGCCAGCAGTGGTACAAATCAGCTTATCAGCGCTGAGCTTAAACAGTACAAGAAGAAAGAAAAAAAAAATCATAGTTTTCTGTTGCACAAAGTTATTATGTTTGCATTACTCTTGCCTAAAAATGATCATGAGTTTTTAATGATGTTAACTCATCTAATGATCATGAGTTTTTAATGATGTTAACTCATCCAATTTACTTGTGTGAAGTAATGTGTTTGTTCTGCGGTGTTTACAGTTGCACCTTGTTACCAGGTTGGTTAACCAGTTTCCATCACTTCCATTGCTGTTATTCTTCAGTGCACTGTCCGTTGTACAGCTCCCATGTTTCTCTTGCCAATACACATAGCGCAAGTATGAGACAATACAAGTGTGCAATCATCCCAACATGATGTCACAGCAATGTTTGATTGACAATCCAATGGTGTACAACAGTCAATGTGTATGTCATCCCATTACATGGAAGATGTCAATGTCCCTCACAGCATAACAATGTACAGTAAGGGCAGTATGTACATTGCATTATCAAGCTATGTTATTACATGTGACATTCCTATTGATGTTATATTGTCTGTGTACACATATCTATTTTTGCACAAGGTGAGGTGCACAGTACTATCTCTTCCAAGCACTGATTTTTACAAATATTCCAATATCCAATTTTGCATACACATTCTGTGTTTTACCCTGTTGTGTGTGCAACTATTATATTGTTATCTAAATTGTATACTATAGAGAGGTAGGAGGTTCAATACCCAGTATAGAAGACTTCTGGGTGTGTCTGTGTAATAAATGGTAATAAAAATGGCTACATGCATTCATGTTTGCTAATATCCACTGTCAACTCTTAACTCTATGTGTGTGAGACTGTGTGTATCCCTTGGTGATGTATCCACTTGCCTGGAGAATAACCCATTTAACTGTTCTCACAGATCCCTTATCCCTAATTTTACACTAATATCTTTTCTGACACACACTGATGAGGTAATCCTGACAAAAGTGCAATCTGTCCCCTAAAAGTTTGACCTTTCCTGTGGCACTTGCAACTAATTCAGTGATTTCTAGATTATGCAACCTAGGTATGTATGAGGTTCAATGCCCACCTCTGTAGTGTAGCTATGCATACTGTTTGTAATGTAATGATTACAGTTTTCTATGCATTAAGTACAGGAAACTCTGCTTATTTAAGCAATACTTATGTGCACAATTTTTACTTTAATGCTTAAAATAACAGTGCCATGGGTTCCTCACACAGGCAACATTATATGAATGTAATGGCGTTACATGAACACCATTGTACCTAGTTATTGTTATCCGTTTTTATGTTCGACAATTATATATCATCATAGGTTGTAACTGCATGGCATTGTGCTGTGAGTGCTCCTATGGCATATGCATTGAGTATTGGCATTTATATCATACCTACACAGATATGCTGGTGTTCAGTTCTGGGACACTGTGTGTCCTGCATGACAGAAACATCTTTCTTGTCAGAGAATCTGTCATATTGTAATGCTTAGTGTTGTGTGGATAGTAACATGTGTAGCTTGCTTCTGGTATTCTGACTAAATGTGATTGTTCACATTTTATACATACCTCCTGTGTTGACACACACATTCAGTTCAGTTATCTGTGACAGCCTCCATTTCTATCTGATGTGACACAAACGAGTCAATACAGGGGTCTGGAGAGCACCTTGTATAATAAGCAGGGGGTTGAATCTAGTAACAGCTATCAGACTACTGTGACTTACACACACTCACAGGCCAGCTTACTTATACATTGTCATACCAGATAGGTCATTAGTACACCTTATATAGTATGACAGTGTTATCCACCCTTCATTGGGGGTGTTTTTCCTTAAATGACCAATAACCGTATGTCTGTGGCACAAATGATTGTTATACATCTCTCTGATATCTGTTCGGGCATATGTTCTATAACGACATGATCCAAATGTTTCTTAGGTCATTCCTTGCTTATATGTATTACCCATTCACAAGATATTTATAACTGCATTACATGTCATCCTCTAGACATGTGTTTAATACTGCCATTGTTTCTATCACAATATACAGATTACTGCCAGATGTGTGATTCCATAAACTTGTCTATCTGTGTGGAATGCAGGGTGACCATCGGGAGATGTGATTGGTCATCTGTGACAATACTTCCTATTGTATTGTCGCTGTTGAATTTATGTTCTATTACTGTTCCCTGTAATTGTATATGAGCATTCCCAATATTAGTATGTCAGACATGTTTGCAAACTGGCAAATGCAACACTAGATTCCTGACGTATCATCTGCTTAGTATTGGCATTGTCCACTTATGTATGTTGTTTGTTATTAGACTGGCATGTATCATTTATATAAACATACAACACGTCCCTGTCTATTACATGCTCAAAGGTGATGAAACCCTTTCCTATTGGTGCCACTGTCATTTCATTGCATAAACATGTCCATTTCTGAATCAGCTGACATTACATCTGTAAGGTCCTTTTGTTCTTGTGCATACATGGTGAGATGGATCATACATCAGTGTTGCCAGCTTTCATACAACAGTTCCATGTATATACATCCTTATACACTATGGCTGCATTCAATGCATTAATCCCATAATGTATATCCCTTCCTTTCAAATTGTTATCCCACATCAACCACTTAATTAACATGTACATCACATCTACACTCCACTTTATATCACTATCCACATCCTTTATCAGCTTTTCCGTTATTATTTATGTGCATACCTGTGAGATTAACATTCACTGTAATTATCATTGCATCAGTCTTGCAGGTTTTATGTTAAAAATGCTTCTTTTACACTTTCATACATTTGCCTGTGGGATATGAATACACTTTAAACATTTCTGCTCTACAACTTTATTACCTTAATACATGTAATAATTCCCCCATTTCACTTCCCCTTGTTCTGTATTGGTTCTCCGAACATGCCCTTAATATGTGTGGTTGTATCTGGGCACTGCCTATATGCAATCAGTTTTGTTTGCATTTTCTGCTTCTCCTTGCAAGCACTTTATCATGGCCATGTACATGGTTGCTGACCATGGAAAGGTGCTTGCAACCATGTAGGTGCAATGAGCAGCCTGCATATTCAATTAGTGCTGTTGCTCATTATGCTAACATGCTTACATCATGTAGGCACCATGTAGCACCTCTGCAATTGTTAATGAATAACAGGGCATATCTTGGCATGAGTTGAAGTGAGTTCAAGTTTTCTTCATAAACACCTAAAACATGCAAGTAACCACATGGACATAGAGAAGTTGGTAAGTAACCATAACAATTAGTAAGATGGCTGAAACTGATTACAAATGACAGAGATATATGACAACCAACATGTCGTAGACTTATGAGACAACAGTCCGAGATAATGTTAGTTTGTATTTGTTGTTAACATTTTGTTGAAGGTACTCTGAGAAAGCAATCAACTGACAGTTACAAACGGAGTAGCAAGGGATGAGGGAAATACCATATGGAAGGTGTATTATTCTGACTGTACCAGTTCCAAATAGAATGGCCTTATTTTTTTTTCAAGGCTACACTGCAACATTACTTTTTTTTGATAATTTTTCCACCTGTCATCCACCAGCCGTCCAGTAATTAATTGGCCCATTCATTATTCCATAAGTTGACAGCCAGTCACAGGAGGCCATCATCCATATCAGGGTTTTACTGGCAAGGTTTTAAACTCTCCCCCAGTGGCTGACATAGCCATCACATATTGAAGGCCTGCTATGCCTTTCCTTGTGAGTCTCCATGTCTTAGCTTATGCTACATGAATGCTACAACAGAATGTGGGCTGCCCGTACCAAATGCATGTCCCTGGCCCACATGCTGCTTGATGTGCACCTCTTCCTTAGTTGGTTCTTAGACAGCAACTGCCCAAACCAGCTCTTTCACCCCCAGAATGGGTGAGTCATTATTAGACACTTACTACTACCCTCCCCTATCCATCTGCTCCAGTATCCAATACTCTACTC